>NC_039359.1:126850820-127151700 GCF_003573695.1 Papaver somniferum
CAAGTACTCCAGTGATTCTGAACGTGTTCAACTCAGCATCATAGTTGTTGAAGATCCGTAGCTATAACAATGAGAAAATAGTTGCTCTCAATCATTGTTATACAGTGTCATAGTATTATTACACAACATCAAAGTCCAACTGTATCACAACTTTGACAACAATACCGTGGTGATATATATCACTCCCCCTTAGTCAATACTTCATCTCTTATGAAAACCACTCCCCCTTACATAATGATTCGTAAATCATATGTATTTGTAGTGTGAACTACACATTAATTCTCCCCCTTTTTGTGAATATAAATTGGCAAAGGTACGAAAACTAGTGGGATCCTAATGAAATTTCCATAGATATACTTCATGACCAAAAGAGAACATATCAACTTTGTTTCGATGATTTCACATAGCCGAAACTAGTGTATTCATCAAGGAGTTTATAAAGATACAATAAAACTTCTACAATATTCCACAGCCACACTCCCCACAAAGATTTGGCAATCAAGCACAAGTTCAATTAAGAACTCTTCCCCATAAAATGTCATTCCCGAAAGAACAACAAGAGCGACCTTACTTTTACGAGAAAAGAAGATTTCTTTGGACATTAACAAATTACATGAAACATGAATTTGTATCCAAAATACTCAATTAAACTAACCACAAGAGAAACTATGATTGATTTAATCGGAAATGCTCACATAAGAGAATTTACGGAGCCACACAGTACTTACACAAAGATGTGGATTAGGGAAAGACCAATACCGCGGAATATTCAAAGATTCATTCTATTTTTCATCAATGTTTGCATAGAGACATGTAATAGACTTAATCTTTGTAAACAAAAGTTCATCCTATCTTCCATCAATATTTGCATAATGACATAATAGGCTTAACTTTTGTTGTCAAAAGTTCATTCTATCTTTTATCAATATTGACATATGATAGACTTAACTTTTGACATCTTTATCTGTACTTCTAACGGATTTACACTACACCAAATTTGGGTTTTAGCAACTCAGATTTGTAACAGTTTATCAGCTGTTGGAATTTTTTGTTGCTAATTTCAGTTGCAATATTCGCAACAGTTTGAAACAGTTACAAAACTCGCAACTGCATATTCTGTTACAATTTGCAACTAAATCAGGTTATACGCGTGCGACTCGTGAGTGTGGCTGCACACACATTTAAGCTGAGTCGATTTCAGCCCATTCAGATGTGAAACTGACTCGGGCTAGCCTATTATTATCATCGAACTCTATTCTATCCCATTCTCTTCTCTCGTTCTCAGTCTCTCGATTCTCTTCCATCATGTCTGAAATTCGAAGATTTCTGAGATCTCAAATCCCAAATCAAACTAAACTATTTATTTTTCGCCTTAGGGTTTTGAGGTTTGCATATAAAAGTTGTTTTAGGGTTCAGTCTCTTCTCTAGTCTCCAAAAACTCTCAAGACCAGCAGCACAAAGAAGAAGAAATGACCTAAATTTCTCATTTCCTTGTAAGTATAATAATGTTTCTTGCTTGATTTCATCCATATGTTTGATTTTCAATTCTGTGTTTGATAGAATCTGATCTCGTGTAAAATCCCTAAATTTCTAGGGTTTTTGATTTGAGAGATCGTGAAGAGGAACAATACTTTCCTCGTCAAAGAGTTTGGAAATGGAAATCAGATGGTTCAGTTCAGTAAAGAACCTAACAATCTCTACAACGTTAACTCCTTCAAACACTCTGGTAAGATAAATCAATACAATTGATCTTCTACTTTTGAGTTATGATTTGCATTTTTTTTTTTTGTTAGGTTAGATTTTTTTAGGGATTTTGTTAATGATGATTTGGGTTTGTTTTTGATTTTGTTAGTTTAGATTTTTTGGATTTTGTTAATGATTTGTTGTTACTGGTGATTTGGGGTCTTGTAGGTTAGCAAATGCAAAGACTGTTTCAGTCAAGCTGGAAAAGATTGAAGGTGTTGTTCTTGCTACTACTAATCCTAACAAACAAAAGAACCCTTCAAGTTTGGTGGGGAAAACTATCATGAAGAAGAAAATCAGTAGAATGGCTAAGGTTGTTGCCAAACTACCTCATCTCTCCAATTTGGCGTACAAACAAGTGGCTCTGCCTGACGTTGAAGTCGGTTCATACGTCTTGGTCAGAGTTGGTGAGGTCTTCTAATATGCATTTGATCTTCTGTATAATAACTCTTCTTAACTTGCATTTCATTCTGTTGATGGTCAATGTTCATCTGATAGTCCCTTACTTCCAAAATTGGACAAGCTCATCTTAACACATTGTAGTATATCAGATTTCAGCATAGAATAGTTTACTGACTCTTAGATCATATAGGTTCATCTTAGCCTTGATATCTTCTTCTCTCAATGTGCTCTAGTCTGGAATATAATGACATGGCTTGTAATTCTAGAATTTTCTACATGTTCCATTCCAGTTCTATTGGCCATTATATATTTGTTGATCGCATATCATTGGTTTCTGATTTTCTCAAGGTTGGGTTTACAGGCCGCAGAGATTGAGAGGCGTACCGAGAATCATAATTAGAAACTACTACTGCTTGGTAAATATAATATAATATACATTTATGTTTATTTTTGGATTTTGTTCACAGTGCATTAGTTCGATAGAAGAATATAACTGGTTCCATATCTGTTTAGTATGCATTTGAATTGCTTTTGTTGATATGTTCATCTCTCTCATATTGCGGTTTTCAATCGTTTCCCTGCTTTTGAATTTGCTGTTACTCTATTTAATAACTTTGTGGTCTTGATTTTAAGGGGATGGAGAGTCACGGAAGTCTACAACCTTTAAGCAGGTAGAAAACCAAAAGTTTTCTTATAATTGAAAATCAAACAACATATTTTGCATTCAGTCTTGTGATATAGGAAGGTATGAAGTAGGCTACAGGGGAATGGGGGTGTAATTGCATTTCCGGTAGGTTTTGATGTTGTAATTTTGTTTCACTTGTTTATCTCTCTAACATAGACTGGGTTCTTCCGAGACTAAATGACTCTGATGCCTTTGGTTTTTTATTTTATTAGGAGCGCCAAGATTCCATGTATAGGATGGGGGAGGGAAAGGTTGTTCCCATCTTGGTAATTGAAGGATGGAACTTAATTAATACTTTCCATTTACAAGAGATTGCTGAGCTCCGGGGAATCCCTTCTTACTGGATGGACAGCGAGTAGAGAATAGGACCAGGAAATACAATAAGCTTTAAGTTGCTTGTAAGTTGTTTTTCTCATCAGTCTTGGTTACTTCTCTCTGCTTTAAAGGGCGTCCTTTACACCTTTTGATTTCATTTTGGATTGTAGAATGTACCTGTTGTTGTACTGCTCAGATTTCTTCGAGAGCATCGATCTGAATAGGCAGATAGTGGTATTGATATTAATACATAATGTGAAAATTTTAAAGCTTTCTACTTTGCTGTCAAGTTGTTTATTCCTGAGTTCACTCATTTCAGCCTGATGAGCCCACTGTTGAAGACAAATAGGATGATAACGAGGACAACGATGATGAGCATGATGATGTTGAAGGTAATTGAACACCATCGAAATAAGATTTTTTTTTTTTTTTTTGTGACGTCACTAATATTTGTTTTATCGTGTGAATCTAATATTTGTGGATGTTGCCCTTTATGATTTTAATCATTCCTTAAAATGTCATTGTAATTTGATCCATTGGCAGTATCACATTACATGAATTTTTTAACAAAACTATTTCAGTAAATAAATACATGATTATCCCAAAATACACTATTTGGTCATAACTATATGGTACCTTTATGAACCACATATTAGTTTCTACTGCATATGTGTTTGTTGTTGGATCACTTGAGCTTCCTACATTGTTGAGCACAATGATGTTGTAGTTGCAATACAACACATGTTTATGAGCTGAGACTGGTACATGGAGCATCATGGTGTTTAGGTTTTGATATGTGTAACTTTGCCTAACTATTGTGGTCACTCCTTTAGGTGCACTCAGCACTATTATCAGGCACGAAACAAGTTCATTCCCCAAGTTGTGTACTCTTTCCTCTTCAGTTTTTGTGCTAAGTGTCATATTCTCTTGCATTGCTGCACTTGCAAAACATAGAAATATCTTATGGAAAAGAAGTCCTTTTCATTTCTAGTTTTATTTTTTGTTCAACAGTTTCTGTAAAGTACATTGCTTAGCTAAATTTGGTTCTAGAACAGAGGTATCTTGATTGTTGGATTAATTTGATTTTTAAATGAATGGGGTAACTTGTTTTTGTTTCAGGGAGCTATAATTTTAACCTGGTTAAATTCGCAACTCTTGAAACAGTTGCATCGACCTAATTCCGCAACAGTTCGCAGCACTTTCAAACGTTGCAACAGTTGTGAACTGTTGCGACCAAATATTTGCAACAGCAACGTAGCCGTTGCGAAAAATGCAAAATCGACTTTCGTAACAGATAAAAACTGATGCGACCCCACTTTGCAATTGCGAGTTGCTGTTGCTATTTGCTAAATTTGGTGTACTGTTATCACATTTAGCAATTTTAATTGAAGGATAAAATCATTCAAAGCTAAAATACCATAAAAGTTAATACAACCATAACAGTTTAATAAGATCAACATAAGAAGTTCAACAGACAAATCAAGAAAAAGTATTACAAGTACAAAGATTAATCACTCATCTCATAATAATCCTAGCAATTTCATAAAATTTCTCACTCAGTTCAGGATGAGCTGTCTCGGCATAATCTACCTGCTCTTTCAAAACCTCAACTTCTTACTGGAGACGGATGAGTTCAGAGTTGGATGCTACAGGAGTTCTGGACATTTTTCCAATTCTTTTCATGGTCATGACCTTTGGCCTGCCAAGATTGGTTCCAACAGCAACAATACAAAATTGACTACAAATCCTTGAGATGAGACAAGGAAAGCCAGGAGTCTTCTTTGAAATTTGTCTGACACTTATCATCTGACGAATAATAAGGCCATAGTAGTCAATCTTCCTTCCTTCAACAACATAATAAACCAGTTCTGAAAGAGATGTGGTCCATAATTGTCTGTCAATTGTGATGGGCATCAAGTTGGCCACCAGCAGTTTTCCAGCAACTTTGAGGAACAATGCAGCATCATGAAAATCAATCTTACCTTCATACCAGGAGACATCCTTTGCAAGAAGGAAGTTTGAGAGCACATCTGGAGAAGGTCTCAAATGCTCAGGGGTGGTAAAAGAAAATCACCATCACGAGACAAGTTCAGCAGTTCAACAATGACTTTTCGATTCACAAGAAGAATTCTTCCTTCAACAATGGTTTTGAAGGTGTAGTTGACAGTATCAGGCTCATGCAGGTTTGCATAATATTGGGTTGTCAACTCAATATAGGTTGTTCCCACGGGACGGTGAATAATTCCCCATTCATGATTCTCAAAGAAACTAGGAAGACCATCTACTCTAAGTTCAGAGGGTTTATAGATCCTTTCAATAATAGGTTTCTTTGTACTATATATTCCACATAGTAATCACGAGCCTTAGTGTTAACGAACCTAATTCTCAGGCTTGGGTCATAAAAAGTATCTTCACGATTTTGAGTACCCGAACATTCACCACTACTAGGCCTATTCCTAGAACTCATAGTGGAGAACTAATATACAGAAAAGAGTTGGGAAACTTACTTGGTACACGAACTGATGTTAATGGAAGAATTCCAAAACGATGATCAAAACGAAAAGTTCTTGACCCAATATGCACAAACTTCTCCTGAATTCAATGGTTCAATCCAAACAAGAATTGGTTAAGAAACGAGTGAGAGAAGAGGAATTGGTACATGAACTGTCGGGTTTCTCTTTCGTACACAAACTTGAGAGAATAGAAGGATGGGGTGAAAAGAACGAAGTGATTCTCCCTCTTTTTATGTCTCAGACGGTGGTACAAGAACCAGTCGAACACGTTCTGGAACAAGATTCGTCCGTTGCAAGTAAGGGCTCATTTGGTTTAAACAAGTAAACACACATACACAAAAAGAAAATGGAGCAGCAGCTCAACAATTATTTTTCTTGAGAAATTTTTGTATGGTCAAGATGACCCAGTACAAAAGATGTCTTGCACGCCATGACACCAAGAGAGAGTTTGTTTCCAATAACTCTTACAACTTCCATAATTGAGAGAAACTAAAAAAACTGTTTTGAAAAGTATTTCAAAGAACTTAAAAAGAGCACAAGATAAATTGTGTTCCTGATTTCTTCTTTTCCAACTTATAACATACAGTCTCTGCAGATAATGTTCAATACTGTACAAGGAAACTCTTTTGATAAAAAGAGACATCCTGACTTTCTCATAAGAGAGGGAAATACCATTATCTTGAGAAGGTGTATCAGGATTTGACTAATGAACAAAGTCAGATTCAGAGATAGAACTGACTAATAGATGAGGTTTAGATACTCCTTGTATTATATCCAATTTGTCTGAGACACAGGAGACAAAAGTATTACCCTTACTGATAAGAAGATCAATATCAACCTCAACATGAACATTATTCATCATAACTTGATTTATCTTATTAAGAGATTCTTGTTCTTTCTGGAGATAGGACTCAACATCAATCGATAAGCTTTCAAGTTTCTTTTCAATCCCTGAAAACACTTCTAGGGATTTTAAACCTGGAGGAGGTATAGAAAGAATTTCTTCTATAAATTTTACTAAATCAGTCATGGAAGAGAATTCTGGAATCCCTGGATCTGGTGGTGCATTTATTGAGATAGCACTTCAGTCCATAGAGTCAGATCGCTACAAACACAGACTTATAAGGTCTTAAACGTGTTTGCCTGCTCTGATACCAATTGAAAAAGCGGGGGTCTAACAACCATATCAAATATTTCGCTTAGCAATCTGTATGAACTAACTCCAATATACTTTCAAGATAATCAACTAGACAATCAGACTCGATCTTAAGAAAAGTATATCAAAGAGTTATATCTCAATTTCTCGATTCAATCAGCAATCAAACAAATATGAATCTGCGAGCCCGATTGAATATAAGAAATAACTTGGACATTATCAAAAACCAATATTCAAGTGTCAATCAATTTAATCAACAACCAAAGGTTGGATTCACAGTTGATTGAACTTACACACAACCTGTGATATTTCAATTATATAAACAAATATAATGCGGAAAAGAAATAACACAGACACCCGAAGTTTTTTTAACGAGGAAACCGCAAATGCAGAAAAACCCCGGGATCTAGTCCAGATTTGAACACTACACTGTATTAAGCCGTTACAGACACTAGCCTACTCCAAGTTAACTTCGAACTGGAATTTAGTTGAGCCCTAACCAATCTCACACTGATCAAGGTACAGTTGTGCTCTTACGTCTCTGAATCCCAGCAGAACTCTACGCACTTGATTCCCTTAGCTGATCTCACCCACAAATAATAGTTACTACGACCCAAAGTCGAAGACTTGATAAACCAATATGTCTCACACAGAAAGTGTATTGAATAGATAAATCTGTCTCCCACATATAAACCTATGAGTTTTGTTTCGTCTTTTGATAAATCAAGGTGAACAGGAACCAATTGATATACCAGACTTATATTCCCGAAGAACAACCTAGAAATATCAATCAGCTCACAATAATCTTAATCATATGGTAGCGAAACAAGATATTGTGGAATCACAAACGATGAGACGAAGATGTTTGTGACTACTTTTTATCTTTCCTATCGTAGATTAAATCTCGAGCAAATCTTAGAGAAGATAGTACTCAATCACGATAGAAAACAGCAAGATCAGAACACGCAACTACAGAGAAAATTGTTGGGTCAGGGTTCACAATCCCAATGAAGTCTTCAAGTTGTTAACCTGTAGGATTTTGGGAAAACCTAAGGTTAAAGGAGAATCGACTCTAGTCGCAACTAGTATCACACAGGAGGTGTGGGGATTAGGTTTCCCAGTTGCTATAGTTTTCCTTTATATAGTCTTCAAATCATGGTTTGCAATCAATCTTACCTTGGTACCAAAGTATTCAATATTCACCATTAGATGAAGACCTGATTAGACTCAAGATAATATCTTTTAACCATTAGATCGAACTTAGCTTGTTACGCGCAAATGAAAAGTGACTTAATTTAGATATTAGTAACTGTACCTAAACGTGTACACCTTTGTTGGCTCAACAATAGTTAACCGAAGTTAGACATATGAAAACTTGCATCTTAAACATAACTAGTTCAAATGACTCAAATGAAATAAGTTCTAGAGTTGTTCAACTGTTTAATATTCTCGTAGAAGTATACAAGACACAATTGAAGCAAAATCGATTTTGATTCACTCGAATCAAGTCATGAACATTATAGCCACGGTTTGCAAAAGATTGCATTCCTTATTATATAAATGTATTAGTTCATAAAAAAATCGATTTTATAACATAATCCACTCAAGTATGCAAATGGGTACGCATACCTTAGTGGTCGTACTAAGTTTGGGTTCGCCAGTATGCGAACGGGTACGCATACCACCAAACTCAGTAGAAATTCTCGGAACTGAACCTCACGCCAGTACGCGTACAAGGTTCCCGGACTTTCATAAACCAACCAGTACGTACACGGGTATGCATACCATGGTTCCCGGACATGGACTACATATATGCAAGTACGCATACTATGCTTATATCCAATTGTTCTAAACTCTTATTTCAATCATTGAAACATTCTTGGAAGACGACAATAGCTGTCTCATAAAAAACAAATAAAGAGTTAAGACTTTTGTATATATACAATATCTTGTTCTGTAAAATTTCCCAAGAGTCGATACGCATCTAGTAGTATTTCGTGTTCAACTGGAGGTTTAAATGCAGGTACGAAACTAAAATACCTATGATTTCAAGGACTGAATACAAAATACTTAAAATACGTAAGGATACAGAAACTAAATTGAATATATGGAATATCATTAATCTACGTTAATTCCGGATCTCAAAGATGCGCATCTCTAAATATCTAATCTAACGGGTGAAAGGTGCGAGTTCATACTTGTTGTCACGCGGATGTGCGCGTGACAACACGATTCATTCATGTTTTTACCAGGATCCATACTAATTTATACTCATTATTACAAGATCTACTTGAAAATCACTCAAAAAACTGTCTTCTTGTTTTTTAGACTTTCTTAAACTTTATTTTCTTATTTTTTCGACTTTCTTAAACTTTATCTTCTTGTTTTTTCGTGTTTCTTAAAGTTTGTCTTCTTGTCTCTACCATTTTTCTTCAACTGAAACTGATTTTTGGTTCAGTATAGGCAAAATCAACGGTTATTAAAGTGATTTTTGGCTTTATTGAAGTTGATTTTTTATTTTACTGGAACGATTTTGGGTTTAATTGAACTGGTATTTGAGTATAAGCGAAGATTTGATTAGGTTTGTATGATTTGGTAAGATTTTTGGGTTTAATCTTCTTCAATCAGAGACGATGATAATTTTTGAACTGATCTCTCTTCACCAATAAGAGATGCCGATAACTGATTTTGTTTTTTCTCTGATTTTGTTTTCTTTCTCTGATAAATGATAAAGATGGATTTCAGTTTCTATCAATTTCTACACACCTTTGGAACATAGGCCTACATATAAATAACTATATGGGCCCAATCAAGAAATTTCCCCATTGATAAACGGATACCCATGAGTACAATTGTGGACTCAAATACTGAACCAAATTATATCCAACGAACGGGCAATCCGCTCTTAGCCTTTTCTCTCTGAGGTCGGTTGGTGTAGAGAGAGTGAGAAAAAATGGCGACGCTGTGCCTCTCATCATCTTCATTATCACCTCTTTCTTCAGCTTCCACACGAACGGCGACTGCGCCAAGAATGGCGGCTGCATCAACTTCATCGTCATCATCAAGTAATTTTAATCTTTGCGAACATCTATCAAGTGGTTATAGATTGGGTTCGATAGTTTCACACAGACTACAGCCATTGAAATCTCATAGAAGGAAATTACAAGTTGTATGTATGGCTCCTGATGAAGAGAAGATGACTCGGAGATCTCCTCTTGATTTTCCAATTGTAAGTCCCTATACACTTAAGTTAATTGGATTATTGCTTATAAGAATTGATTGATAAATTAGGGTATTTTGTTAATCTGTAATTACTTTAGCTTTGAAAGAATTATGATTAACAGAATTAGTCTCACTTATTAGCCTAAATTTTAGGGTTTATGGAAAAGTTTCAATTTGTTTTGAATCCGACTTATGTACACTGAAAAAATTGGAATTGTTTGGGGTTATATATTAATGGGTAAATTTGATTACTCCGTGAAGGTATTCAGTTTTATAGATAACTCCGTGAAGGTATTCAGTTTCTATATTTCACACTCTAGCTTCAGGTGACAGTAACACTAGCTTCAGGTGACAGTAGATTTGAGTTTGGGGTCATCTCTTTTTATTACACCTCTTAATTCCCAGTCTCCTTAGCTAGTCTGCGAATCCCATGCTCCATCTACCTTGGGCGCATTGGTATGGATGGGGATGAAACTAAAAACAAGAATAACGCTGGTTGTTTGAGACATATAAACCTGTCCTTGTAGCTCAGTTAATGATATGTAATCAGAATGACGAGTTTCGCCTACAAACTTATACATTTTCGTGGAGGATAGTAGTATTGATTGAAACAGCTGGTTGAGAATTTTCAAGGGCTTAAGAACAAAAGTGGTTCTGGAGGGTTTATGCATGACTTACTGTGATTATAGTGTGGCAGTGCATGTGTAATTTTCTCTCTCTTTCACAGTCTAATTTTCTCTCTCTCTTTCAATCTCTGAAACAACATGGTACTGAGTCACTTATTAGACTGTCAACGGGGCTACAGACCAGAATTGTACGAGGTCATGGTCTGTAGCCCCGTTGACAGTCCAATAAGTGACTCAATACCATGTTGTTTCAGAGATTGAGAGTAAATGTGGGATAAGTAGGATCATAACCCATACTTGACCAAACTCAAAAAATTGTAATGTTTACCAAACTCAAAAATTTGTAATGCGTTGGTACTGTCTAATCACCAGGGCTCATGTGTGTTTAGATTACAAAACAAGTAACCGCCAGCTGAATCACTACGCTCACTGTGATCCTTTGCATTCTTTTATGGCTTTGTCGTCGGTGATAATTGCTGGCACCCCTTTGTAGCTCCATTTTGAATGTCCTCAACCCTTTGAGTTGGTCGCTAGTTGTTTGTCTTTTTTATGATCAATATCATTTGAACCATAGTAACTTTATTGTAACACACGAAAGCACCAGTGTTGCATGCCATAATATGATTCAAGTAACTTCCACAAGCATTAAAACAGAAATGGAATAGCATTATTGGACAAGGTGTGGTTTTTCAAAGTTTCAGACTGACTTCTCAGTGGCTCGTGATTTTGTTGTTTTAGTTTTCCTGTTATAAATCAGAAACTATTTCCAAAATTTTGTAAGATATATTGTTAATATAAGTGATGGCTCAATGGGGATGGGTGGAAGATCTGAGCTCTTACGAAGCCATGGATGGAAATATTGCTGCCTGTTGAGTAATGGAACCTGACCATTCAGTCGATAGTTTTTATACGATGTACTTCATAGATATTCTTAGTGGAAGTGCATGATTTTGAGGTAAGCACAGTTCCAGTGTGCATCAGTGGTATGGGACAGAAATATTGCAGTCAGTCGGGACAGAAATATTGCAGTCAGTTATGCATGAGTTGAGTCATTCACGTGATGTGATGTAAACTGATTTGAATTGCTTTGCTCTCATATGGCAGGAATGGGAAAGGCCTAGACCTGGACGAAGACCGGATATCTTTCCACAGTTCAGCCCGATGAAAACACCTTTGCCACCACCATTGCCAGCAGATCCTCCAGAAGAAGATGAGGAAGAAGAAGAAAAGAAGGAGGAAGAAGAAGGTGAAGAAGGTGAAGAAAATGGGGAGGAAGAACCTGAAAAGCAATCAAGGATGCAGCATTTTATGAAGGATTGGTGGCCTTGAGGTTTTCTTTTAACATTTATATTGCTAATCAGTTGATCCCTTTCACCATTTTTTCAGCGCCAGTATGCTGCGGTAAACCCAGTTAAACGTAGTGTTGTTATCTGTTGTTTAATGATAGTTGGAGCCTGTTAGGACACAGTAACCGCCTGCTGTGACGTTTGTGAGCTTGTAATTTGGGGTGGTTAGTAAGGCTCCACGAAGGGGTAGTTTGTTAAAGAATGTTCAGTTCTGTTTTTGAAGGATTATATAGCCGAGTAATATGAGAATTAGTAAGAAATAAAGTCGTTATGTGGTCTCACTCTGTTATTGTTTCGTTAAATTAGCTTAATAGCTTAGCTAATGGTCTAGAAGCCATAAGAAGTGTGGATTACCTAAACTCTGTCCGGGTTAGAAAGCAGGCCCCTTACATTATGTGTTTTTGTTGGTCTAAATGGGAATGGACTAGACATAACTAGGGATAATTCTGTTGGTCTAAATGGGAATGGACTAGACATAATCAGGAATGGTCTTAGTATGTTTGCTTTCACTGACAACTGGGTTCCTGATGGTACTCTGCCTCTGTGTAACCATTATCCAAGCCCTCAAATGCTTGTTGCGGACTTCATTGACCCCCAAATTAGGAGTTGGAATGTTGAGCTAGTCGAGGCTTTCTTCACTAGAGAATGCACAGAATGTCATAAATACTAGGATCCCTAGTATAGACTCATTTGGTCTCACACTAATAACGATAATTTCACTGTTAAATCTTTTTACAAGTCCCTTGCAGGAAATTGAACTATATACAGAATCTTCATCCCTCCAAACTTCTTACAAAGATCTTCAAACTTGTTCTCCCAGAAATCCATGGAAAATATTCATCTCAATATGTCAATACCCTGGACCATGTTGTTAGTGTCATACTAACTCAACTGAAACGGCTGAGCATATTTTCTTGAACTGTCCTTGGCACTGTATGGGCCAAAATGGCTAGTCGGTGATCGAAGTCTCACAGTCGAGCAATCTATACTCACTAAAGCTTGGTGCATTTGGCGTGATAGATGCTTTAAATTTTCCTCTAAATACCGCAAATTATGCTCCGAGACTAAGAGCATCTCCAATGTTAATCCGTTGTGAAGGGGTACAGATCGTCTGTGCCAATGCTTGGGTGTGCCCTATGTGCCACACCAATAGAAACACGGTATTTTCTCTTGGATTTGTAATATCTTCTTTAACTAATTAATTATCTTTCCTAATCGATTAGTGTTGTATAAATAGAAAATCTATTTAGTTAGTCATGGTTAATGAGAGGAATGATGTGGCGTGTTTCTATTGGTATGGCACATAGGGCACACACAAGCAGTGGCACAGACGATCTCGACCCTGAAACCTTCTCCGACTATAATTATCTTTACTCCGGATGGAAGTTTTTTAAACAATTGATATAAAAAGTAGTTATTAGATTCTGTAATTATAACCATAGATTATGTTGACTAGGTTTCCTACATCCTCTAAGTGAACCTCTGAAACAAGAGGATGTGAATCCAACCGCATAATCCTCACATCCTCTTTTAAACTTCCCGTTGGAGATGAATTTTTAAGAAAAGAAACAAAAATCTTATGTGGCCGTTAAAATAGGGACTTCACAATGTCCCGTTGGAGATGCTCTAATAGCTGGGATGGAGATTAAAGATGCACATACAACCCTACCGTCCCATATTCCAGATTCTATTGCTGTAATAATGAGTTTCCGGAAAATTGCTCCATTCTGTATTGTTATGCTTCCTTGGACAAGGATACTAATAACACTGGGCTTAACTAATGCACGCAAAGAATGCAATCACCTATTTTGAGAATAAAAATCACAACTTTGCACTATTTTAGATGACTGTCAAACCTTAGCAGATTTAGCAGCTAAACATGAGGGTTTTCATATAAAAGAGCAAGCATGAACTTGTTGGATAATGAACAGATGAAACTAAAAATAATCAAAAGAGCAACAGCACACAACAAGAAGGACAATTATGTCATATTTAAGTCATATACAAGACTTAGAAGTAGATTCATCCATTCACTGATGTCTCAGACCATAGAAACTACTAGTATGGAATTATCATCACAAAAACTTGCGGATGGATGCAAGATAAAATAGCCCTGTTACAGTGCATATTACTAGTCACGAACACTCATTTCTTTCCACTCTTCTTCAGTCCAGCACCACCTAAAGCACCACCCTTCTGTGCCTTGGTCCTCAGCTCCTTGAGTGCCTGTTCAAAGCAACAAATGTTAATACTCAAGATAGTTCTTTGGCAAATACTAACATAAAGCTTAATCATGCAAGCTATATAAGTTGAAAGGTTACCTTTTCCTCTTCTTTCTTCTTCTGAAGATTTGCTAAGTCAGTCTGCAAAGAGAGACAATAATAATGAAAAATGTCAGAGACCTTCCTACTTGAGAATTCGATCAAGCGTTTTATGGTGCTATATGTAAAATAAAAAGGTCAAAAGACGGTTTCCAGTTTTGAAAGTGGATTGACAGTGGTGAGAACATACAGGAAATCAATACCCCAATGATGTGTAATAGGCATGTTAAAGTTCACAGTCAGATTCAACTATTTCAGATTTCAAAGGTTGAAGAACATAGAGCGGATTACATGTGGATGGATTTCTTGATGGTAACAGAATGGTCAGGCTTCGCATCATAAAACAATTACTGTACTAACTTCAAGATATTATGGCCAAGAAGGAAAGGAAAGGGATCTCTAAAAATCCCTTGACAGCTTTTTATAACTTAACTTGTCATATCTATCATATCAAGTGGATCCACATCTTAAAACTCTATCAACCTGGTTTCATTATTAATCCAGGCAATTTAAGGAGCTAGGATATTAATAACAAACAAAAAAACCCTAATTTTTTTTTTTTGGTGAAAGCACCATATCGGAATTCAATAAAACCCATACGAAAGAATCATTAAATAACTTTCCCATATATTCGAATCAGCTACTAAAATCAAACCCTAATAATTTTAAACTCATGATAAATAAATTAAAAAAAATCATCATATATCGATTGATCAAACAGACAAGAAAATCATACAATAAATCAGAAAGACAAGAAAGTATAGATTTATACCTCATCATATTCTTTCTGTTGTGCCTTGGGTTGCTTCAAAGGCTTAGCTTTTCCACCTACAAACAAACAATTTTCCAAATCAAATCAAAGGGTTTTTTATCAGAAACATCATAGATTGATAGTTGATTTCAAGAATTTTACCTTGCTTGGAAGACATGATTCGATCTGTGATTGGAAGAACGAAAGAGAGCAGAAAACCCTAGCCAACGAAATAAGACGCAAAAAACACTACCCTCCTCGATGCGCGTAGGTGGGGGTGTTATTTATATAAAGACTTTTGTATCCTGTACTTCCGGGAGTTGTGTTGCATATAAACTCCTTCGATCGGTGGTTCTTAATTTGGAAAAAAAGAGATTCTTAATTTGATGATCAAAAAAGATTTGGAAACCGGAAGTGCTACACATCCTAGGAGTTATATCGAGTGAGATAGTGGGGTGGGTCATACAGCTGGTTTAGTAGGGGTGGGTTTAGTGTGGGTCCCACCCCACTCTCTCACTTAGTAATCGGTATAACTCGGGGATTCAACCCGCGGAAACCAGTTTGAGGTCTCCTCAGAATTCGTTGAAGGTTCCTCTAGGATTATACCGTCTAGGTGACTCTAGATGTGAGTAAGGACGATTCTTAAGGAGAAATTTGGTGGGACGTCGGGAACGTAAAACCGTCGTCTAAGTTTTATTTTCCTTTCCCTCTGCTCGAAAGCAGGGCAGCTTAAAGGGGAGTTTGACACTTGTGAGGTTTGGATCTTCTCCCAAAAAAAATGGAAAGCGAGAATTTGATCCTTTTTTAAAAAAATAAAAAATAAATTGCAGAAAGCCTCTGTTAATCTGCGGATTCAGTCTCATTTGAGACTAACTCATTATGAGTAGCTCGTCTGATGGCTGAATCTTTTGGATTGACATTGGCAGTAGAAGCTACAAAGTTGTTATTATTTAAATTACATATATCATAATCTTTGACATTGTCAAAAGCGATTGCAGGAATTTAAAATCTAGGTGTATGACTACTCCAAGAAGTTGCATCTTGATTTTTTTTCTTCCCTATTTTTCCAGCAAGTCTGCTACCTTGTTTGCTCTTTTACCTACATATTGAAAACCTAAAAAAGAAAGTAGTCGTGCAGCTAATAATTTAACTTCCTCCAAAATAGCTAGAATTGCCAATTGATTGATGATTCCTCTCCTTGTAAATACCAAATTGTAGCTTGATTGTCCCCTTCTATCACCAGATTTTGAACATTATATGTGTTGGTCCACTTAGTAGCTTGTAGCAAAGCTACAGCTTCTGCTTCTTCAGCTGAGCAGGTCCTGCATCTTCCCATTTCAGTTGCTTGAAAAATGCTTGTCCAATTTCGAAAATAAAGCCAAAACCAACATTTGTAATTTCAGGTAACCAGGATGCATCACAGTTAATTTATATGTGTTTGTAACTGGTAATTCCCAAACAATATTTGGTTTCTGATTCCTGCAGTCTGTCGTTGTCATCCTAGCTAGGTTATCACAGTTAATTTCAGGTAACCAGGATGCATCACAGTTAATTTATATGTGTTGGTGACTGGTAATTCCCAAACAATATTTGGTTTGTGTTTCCTGCAGTCAGTCGTTGTCATCCTAGCTAGGTTATCAGGATGCCAGTTTGCATAGTGTCTAGAGATATCTAAGGCCAGTTGTTCCGGTGACCTATCTTTGTTTTCAAAAACTCTAATACACCTTTCTTTTCATATAAACCAATATTTGGTAGCTGCAAGTGCCATAAAAACTGTGTTAAGATCTCTTGTTCTCCATTGATTATATTTGTCTAAGAAAGTCTTAGCAGAAGTATTGGAGTTTGAGTGTACTCCCTGGATAGGCGTATGAGATAAATTCCAGACAACATTAGCATAGTCACAATCAAAAGATAAGTGATAAACAGATTCCACGGCATTTTGGCAGAATGCACATTTGTTGTCCACATCCAAAACTGAACCCAGCTTCTGATTAGTTGGTAGTGCATCTTGTAGGAACTTCCAGATGAACAAATTTATTCTCTATGAAGTTTCCATGCTCCATAAACCTCTCCAAAACTTTTTGAGACCCGATTGGAGGGGTATAAGAGTTTAGAGTACAGTGACTTGACAGAAAACTCTCCATTTTTTGTCTGAGTCCATCTCAGGTTATATTACTTCAGAAATCCTTATTTTGTTGTGTAAATTATGATGTTTATAATTTCCTGCACTACGGAGTTATCGAAAATAAATTGTAATGTGTCCATGTTCCACTTTTTAGTGTCCGAGTTGATTAACTCAGATACAAGTGTTATATTAGTGTTTCTTCTGGTGACAGAGTTAGCTAAGATCTCCTTCCTAGCTGGAAGCCACCTATCCTCCCATATGTTTATAGAGGTTCCATCACCCACTTCCCAGATGCTGTATTTTTTAATATGTTCAATACCTTTTAGGATACACTTTCATATCCAAGAGGCCTTATATTTTTTCTTAGAGTGTAAAACTCCCGACTTTTTGAAATATTTTCCTTTTAGTATTTTTTTTCCCACAGGTCATCTGGTCGACTAACTAATCTCCAAGCTATCCTACTAATCATTGCCTGATTCACCTTGTTTGCTTCTTTAAAGCCTAGTCCTCCATGTTCTGTTGGATTGCATAAGAAGTCAAAATATTTTATGTATATTCCCTTGGCATTTGTGTGCTTGCCCCGCCAGAAATCCCTCTGAATATCATTTATTCTTTTAGTTATTTTTTTAGGCAGGACAAAACAGCCCATGCTGAAGATGGGCATGCTTGAAAGAATTGATTTCCCAACACAATTTTACTTGGTTGAGACAATATTTCTCCAAGCCATGTTTTAATCCTTTGTTCCATTTTTCTATAATATTGTCAATGGTGTTAGAGCACTGCTCGGTCGAACTCGCAAGCGTTGCTATCTTAAGCTTGTTTTTCAAGTTTAGTTGTCAACACTATAATTTTTGATTTCTAATCTACTTATAGGTAAGTCTCGGATTAGGATAGTAAGCGTAGTTGAGTATTAGACTTCCCGGCGTTCATCAATTGAAGACGAAGAACTACTAAGGGGGTCTTGTGGAACTTCATCAACAAAAGGTATGTGGAGACTTGAACTCATCTATCACTCAAAATCCTATCTACCCTATCTCATATTTGAGACAAAAGTCGTATAGCTATATAGACTTCAATTATACACATTTGATATTTCGAGCTGAGTTTAACTCGCTTACATATTTCTCGAAATATGTGTTGTTAAGCTTTCACTTTAGCCAAGTTCATCTTATATTCTTGACGAAAGTCAAAAGATGATCATGTGAAAATTGCCTTGTAACATCTTACATGATTTGTGTGAGATAGTCATTTGATGTAGACTCAGAATGTTTCGTATTGATCATTCGATCACTTGAAAATTGCTTTGAAGCAAATAGTTCGTGCGAGACAGCTAATGTCGTCTTCTAATAATGTTTCAATGATTAAAATGCGAGTTTAGAACAAATAACCATGATTGGATATAGCACAGTATGCGTACTTGTGTGCTAACTGTTGCATGTTATTCCAAGTCCGGGAACCATAGTACGTGTACTGGTTGGTTAATAAAATTCCGGGAACTTAGTATGCGTACCAGTATGCGTACTGGCGTGAGGTTCAAGTTTCGGAAATTCAACTGAGTTTGGAAGGTATGCGTACCCGTTGGCATACTGGCAAACCCAAACTAAGTCCGGCTACTTAGGTATGCGTACCCGTTTGCATACGTGAGTAGGTTATGTTCTAAAATCGATTTATTCATGAACTAATACATTTATATATTAAGGAATGCAATCTTTTGCAAACCGTGGCTATAATGTTCATGAATTGATTCGAGTGAATCAAAATCGATTTTGCTTCAATTGTGTCTTGTATACTTCTATGAGAATAAAAACAATTGAACAACTCGAGAACTAGTTTCATTTGAATTAGTTATGGTTAAGATGAATATGGTTGATATGAAAGTGTTCATATGGCTAACTTCGGTTAACTATGTTTGAGCCAACAAGGTGGACACGTTTAGGTACGGTTACTCATATCTAAATGAAGTCATTTTTCATTTGTGTGTAACAAGATAAATTCGATCTAACGGTTGAAAGATATTAGCTTGAGTCTAATCAGGTTTTCATCTAACGATGAATATTGAATGCTTTGTTACCAAGGTAACATTGATCGCAAACCCTGATTTGAAGAGTATATAAGGGAGAACTCTAGCAACTGGAAAACCTAATCCCCACACCTCATTTATGATAGTAGTTGAGACTAGAGTCAATTCTCCTTTAACCTTAGGTTTTTCCAAAACCCAATAGGTTAACGACTTGAAGACTTCATTGGGATTGTGAAGCCAGACCCAAATATTTTCTATGTAGTTGCATGTTCTGATCTTGTTGTTTTCTATCGTGATTGAGTACTATCTTCACTAAGATTTGATCGAGATTTAATCTCTGATAGACAAGATAAAAATTAGTCACAAACATCTTCGTCTCATCGTTTGTGATTCCACAATATCTTGTTTCGATACCATACGATTAAGATTATTGTGAGGTGATTGATATTACTATGTTGTTCTTCGGGAATATAAGTCAGGTGTATCAATTGGTTCATGTTCACCTTGATTTATCAAAAGACAGGACAAAACTCATGGGTATATCTTTGGGAGACAGATTTATCTATTCAATAGACTTTTCTGTGTGAGACAGATTGGTTCACCAAGTCTTCGACTTTGGGTCGTAGCAACTCTTAGTTGTGGGTGAGATCAGCTAAGGGAATCAAGTGCGCAGAATCCGGCGTGGTTTTAAAGGTGTAAGGAACGCAAATGTACCTTGATCATCGCGAGATTGGCTAGGGCTCAACTACATTCCAGTCCGAAGTTAAATTGGAGTAGGCTAGTGTCTGTACGGCTTAATACAGTGTGGTGTTCAAATATGGACTAGGTCCTGGGGTCTTTCTGCATTTGCGGTTTACTCGTTAACAAAATTTCTGGTGTCTGTGTTATTTCTTTTTCGCATTATATTTGTTTATATAATTAAAATATCACAGGTTGTGCATAAGTTCAATCAATTGTGAATCCAACCTTTGGTTGTTGATTAAATTGATCGATAGTTAGATATTGGTTTTTGATACCGTCCAAGTTATTTCTTATATTCAATCGGGTTCGCAAATTCCTATTTGTTTGATTGTAGATTGAATTGAGAAAGAGAGATATAATAGTTTGATATACTTTTCTTAAGATTGAGTCTGACTGTCTAGTTGATTCTCTTGAAAGTATAATGGAGTTAGTCCATACAGATTGCTAAGTGAAATATTGGGTGTGGTTGTTAGACCCCCGTTTTTCAAAAGGTTTTCAACTTTGACCTATTTATAAAGAGTGGAACTTCAAGGTGAGTGTCTTTTATATTGATCTTTTTGATTTTCATTAAGGGATTTTTGATAAAGTACCCTTACTTTTCACATTACACTAAAAAATGCCCCAGTTTTATAGAAATTTGTTAAAGTTCCCTTCCCTTGACCGTTTTATTCAAAAAACGGTAAACGGCAGTTAGTAGACATTAACGCTTAGGTGGCAGCGTCAAAAAGGCTGGAAAGCCCTTCCTACCGAGTAGATATGATCCCACTTGAATCACCGATTTGAAACATGAGTCGAGTCGAGTCAAGGCCATTTGCACAAAGTCGCGTCACGATGGCTCCATACTTTTCTTCATCGCTTCAAATCCATAAACAGGTTCCAATCGCCACAATCAAAACAATTAGAGCTATCAGAAATTCAACATCAGCTCATATTACCTCCAAAGATTGAAATTGATCTCCAAATTTCCAAAAAGAATAAGAAAAGAAACAAAACTAAAACATATATCTCATCTAATTACAGGTGCAAATCCATTTCTTTTCCAAATCGACACAACAACAAATATTCCTTCTAGTATCTCAAGAACACCAAAACTCTAACTTCTAAAATTATGTAATTCTCTCAGATTAATCATCAATTTCTTCTCTCAAACCCTTATCTCGACCATTTCCAACAAACCAATATTAATTCTACCCTCAATTTCCTCCATGATTTCATCACAGATGCAACAATATCCACTGTCCAACACCTCTAACAGATCCATGAATTCTTCCTCGTTCATGGCAGTAACAAATTCTTGCAACTATGTTCCTTTCAACATTAGCAGCAACCGTCTTTTAATTCCACCAAACCCTTCTTCCAATCTTGTAATCGTATTAATCAAATTCACAAGTACCAAAATCCCAACACAGAACCCCCCCCCCCCCCCCCCCCCCCCCCCCCCCAACACAAACCCTCACGAGGAACATTCTCTGTCGAACTTTGAGATTTAAGAACCCAAAAAAAATCTTTTTTTTTTTGAAGCTCTCCACTTCACTGCATCACAGACCCCCTAAATATCTCAAGAACCCTAATACAGTGAAATCCTCAAATTGAATCATACAAACCCTAATTAAACAATTGAATCGATTCAGGTTCAAAACAAACATGCACGCACAAATTAATACAAACCCATATCTTAAGTTGAATCAATTTAATCAAATCAAAAAAGAAAAAAAACTTAAATACACAGAATCAGAAAAATTTAATCTCATGAAGAACACAAGATCCCTAAATTAAAAAAAAATCCAAGAACACAAGAACCCTAATCAAAAATTTATTCATAATTTTTTCTAACATCTCTTTGTTTACGATTTCTTCTCTAACATCTGTATTAACCGGCGGAGATGAAGAAAACTGAAGGCGGCGTCTCTTTTTCTTACTGCTTCCAAAAGAAAGAGAAAGAGAAGCAAGGAATGAATGAATGAATGGAGGCGTATTGTATTAGGGTAGTTAAATATGATTGGATAGGGAGGTAATTTGACTCATTTTTTTGACTGGGTAAAAGACTGTGGACTCGATATGTGGGCCGAAGATGTAAAAATAGACAGTAAGGGTAGTTTAACAAGTTTTAAAAAAAACAGGGGCATTTTTTAGTGGGTATCCATATATCGGGGTACTTTATCAAAATTCCCTTTACGGATTATTCCCTGATCATTTTCTATTTGATAATTAATAATTAAACCTAATATGGGACCATTATATGGATTTAAAATCATAAAATTCTAAAAACGAGAATTTAGTCCTTGCCCAAATATTTATCTCAATTGAATATTAATATATGCGGGACCATTTTATATATTGGAAACTTCCCTATGGCTTTATAAGACTTAGACATTCCCTCAACCTTATGTGGCGACACTGTACATGTGTACACCTATCTCCTCCGTAAGAGTCAGCCTAAGAGGTTGTTTGGATACACATCAGAATTTACTTTTTGATTTCTGGAAGCAAAAACGTCAGAAGTTAGTTTAGGTACACAATTTTAGAATGACTTCCTGAAGAAAACAACTAAAAATTTTTTGTGAAGCAAAATGTTTTTGCTTCTGACTATTGCTCCTGACTTCTACTTCTGGAGAAGAAAAAGCACTTCTGGTACCCCAAACGCGCTATAAGAAGTGTCTTAATGGTTATCAAATGTTTAAATTTTCCTTTAAATTAAAATTTTACCAAAATACGTATTCTTCTTGAAATATATTCCTGAACAAAATTAACAAAACAAAAACCTGACCAGATCTAACCATAGCCGTACTTGAAGTCGAATAACAATTTTCTAGTTGTAAGCTTATTTTTCCCTAATGTACCACTAACAGATAACGGACTACTAGCTGTAACTTGAATGAAAACTTATACGGCTAAGAATTTTTATCACCGACCAAGCCATAACTAATAATTTCATTAGTTTTAGAAAATTTGTCGAATGATGTTTCGTAGACGTAGAGTAAAAAATGCAAAATGAAAGTTTATATCCCACCTAATAATGATTATATGCATTTACCCATTCTCATAATGAATATCA
Organism: Papaver somniferum; assembly: GCF_003573695.1. Lineage (NCBI taxonomy): Eukaryota > Viridiplantae > Streptophyta > Magnoliopsida > Ranunculales > Papaveraceae > Papaver > Papaver somniferum. The sequence goes on from NC_039359.1 coordinate 126,873,842, forward strand.
GTTTTGAAAAAGCGGGGATCTAACAACCTCACCCAATATTTCTATTAACAATCTGTATGGACAAACTCCAATATACTTTCAAGAGAATCAACTAGACTCAATCTTAATAAAGTATATCAAAGAGTTATATTTCTCTTTCTTGATTCAATTCTTTCTCAAGCAAATAGAAATCTGCGAGCCTAATTGAATACAAGAGAAATCACTTGAACGGTACCAAAGACCAATGTTCAAGGATCAATCAATTTCAATCAACAACCAAAGGTCGGATTTCCAATTGATTGATTCAAACGCACAACCTGTGATATTTCAATTATATAACAAAATATAATGCGGAATATAAATAACACAGACACCATAATTTTGTTAACGAGGAAACCGAAAATGCAGAAAAAACCCGGTACTTAGTCCAGATTGAACACCACACTGTATTAAGACGCTATAGACACTAGCCTACTACAAACTAACTTCGGTCTGGACTGTAGTTGAACCCAAATCAATCTCACACTGATTCAAGGTAAAGTTGCGCTCCTTACGTATATGATCCCAGCAGGATACTATGCACTTTATTCGCTTAGCTGATCTCACCCACAACTAAGAGTTGCTACGACCCAAAGTCAAAGACTTTAATAAACAAATCTGTATCACACAGAAAAGTCTACAAAATAGATAAACCTGTCATCCACAGATAAACCTACAAGTTTTGTTCCGTCTTTTGATAAATCAAGGTGAACATGAACCAATTGATAACCCGGACTTATATTCCCGAAGAACAACCTAGTATTATCAATCACTTCACAACAATCTTAATCGACGCGGCGAAAGAAGATATTTTGGAATCACAAACGATGAGACGAAGATGTTTGTGACTACTTTTCTATCTTTCCTATCGGAGATATAAATCTCAAGCCAATCGTTACGATTGTACTCAAAACGATAGAATCAGCAAGATCAGATCACACAACTACGAGAAACTAGTATCGGTCTGGCTTCACAATCCCAATAAAGTCTTTAAGTCGTTAACCTGGTTTTTAAGAAGAAACCAAAGGTTAAAAAATAATTGATTCTAGCTAATACAACTAGTATCACACATGAGGTGTGGGGATTAGGTTTCCCAGTTGCTAGAGTTCTCCCTTATATAGTCTTTCAAACCAAATGGTTAGCCATATGATCACTTTCATATCAACCATGTTCTTCTTCACCATAACTAGTTCAATTGACTCAAATGAACTAGTTAAGAGAGTTGTTCAATTGCAAGAAAATCTTATGTAACTACACAAGACACAATCGAAGCAAAAACGATTTGATTCACTCGAATCGGTTCATGAACTTTATAGCCACGGTTTGCAATTTTCATTCCTTAGTTAAAATAGATAAATTCACAAACAATCGTCTTTAGATATAACCAACTTAAGTTCGCAGACTTAGTTCCCGGACTTAAGTTCCCGGAAGGAGTTCTCAAACTCCAGCAGATTTTCTCGGGTTGAGAACTTCCGCCAGTTCGCAGACTGAGTTCACGGATCTTGTTCCAGTTCTCTTGATCAACAAAGTTTGCAAACTTCGGTTCAAGGAAAAAGGACTTATACATATATGTGTTGCCACACAACGCTTGTATCCATCATTGTTTATATGATCTAAACTCTCATTTCAAGCATTGAAACATTCTTAGAGGACGTTATATAGTTGTTATTCACAAACCATTTTTCGTCAAGGAAATTTTCAAAGTGCTTGAAACATAACATGACTTTCGTCACTAGGTAAAGATAAACTTGGCCAAAGCGAAAGCTTACAACCACATATTTCGAGAAATAGATAGGCGAGATAAACTCGGCTCGAAATAGCAAATGTGTATAATCAAAGTCTATATAGCAAAACGACTTTTGTCTCAAGATAGGAGATAGAGTAGATAGACTTTTGAGTGATAGATAAGTTCAAGTTTCCACATACCTTTTAGTCATTGAAGTTCCACCAGTTCCTTGAGTAGTCCTTCGTCTTGTATGATGATCGACATGGAGTTCTTGAGATCAACTACACTTTCTATCCTAGTCCGAGACTTAGCTATAGTAGACTAGAAATCAAGACTTATAGTTTTGATCACTAACATTGAAAAACATTCTTGAGATAGCAACGCATGCGAGTTCGACCGAGTAATGCTCTAACAATCTCCCCCTTTGTCAATTTTAGTGACAAAACTATCAATATATATGGAATACAAAAAATAAATGAATTAACTTTTGTAGCTCCTATTCCACATGCCTAATCTTCAACATTACTCGAAATCTTCGTCACTTTCAAGTACTCCAATGATCCCAAAGGTTGTACGTTCAGCATCATCGTTGTTGAAAATCCGTAGCTATAACAACGAGAAAACAAAAGTTCTCAATCATTGTTATACAGTGTCATAGTATGATTATACAGTATCAAAGTTCAATTGTATCACAACTTCGACAACAATACTATGGTGATATGTATCACTCCCCCTTAGTCGATACTCCATCTCACATGGAAACCACTCCCCCTTACATAATGATCCGAAAACCATATGTATTTGTAGTGTGAACTACATATTAATTCTCCCCCCTTTTGTCAATAAAATTGGCAAAGGTACGAAAACGGGATCCTAATGAAATTTCCGAAAGAGACATTTCATGACCAAAAGAAATCACATATCATCTTATTTAGATGCAATCATATAGCCGAAGCTAAATGCATTCATCAAGGAGTTTGTAAAGATACAAGATAACCCCTATAATATTCCACAGCTGCACTTCCCACAAATATTTTGCAATTAAGCACAAGTTCAACTAAAAACTCTCCCCCATATAATGTCATTCCTGAAAGAACAACAAGAGTGACCTTAATTTCAAAAGAAAAGAAGGATTTCTTTGGACATAACAAATCACATACAAGTATGAATTTGAATCCAAAATACTCAAATAAATTAACCACAAGAGAACCCATGATTAATTTAATCGGAAATGCTCAACATAAGTGAACTTATGGAGACTCAAAAATACTCAATTAAATTAATCACAAGAGAACCCATAATTAATCTAATCGGAATACACAATCAAATTAACCACAAAGAGTAATCAATTTAATTGCTCATGCTCGACATAAAGTACCTCACGGAGCAACAACTCAGCTATGAATAACTCAGTCGATTGTGCTCAACATAAGACACTTTATGGAACAACACAATATATTGATGGGTGTCGTAGGCTCAACAAATTAATAATCTTATTTCCACACAATTAGCTGGTAATATAATGGAAGCAAGGATCGTTCCCACGAAGAGCAGGGAGTTTAGTTGTCAAAAATGTCACAAATGGGAGTTTTTGTTTTAGATTCAAAAGCTAAATAAATAATAAAGCAATGAAAACTAATTAAGATTGCAAGCAATATGGAGAGAGATGATCGAGGAATCCTTCTTCGTAACTAAATATTCATCAAAGTAGTATATTCATCCATTCATCATTAATCATAGATTATTACTAACCGTAAGATAACAAGTACGCTTAGCTATCTCCAAAATCCCTTAAGCCACTGGACAACAGGTACGCTTAGTCGCCAGAGTCTATCCGTCTGAACCACCTTGAGGTATGCTTACAAGATGTAATTCAGTCGAATGCTTTATGGTCTGTGAATATAGGTTTAATCCTAGTAGTTAGACTCAGTACGCTCGGTCTACTTTCTAGTGTTGTGTTTACACGCGATTGCTTTACGGAATCCCTCCGCAAGGTCTCACGTTCTCTACTTGTGTAAGAAATTATTCAACAATTACGGATATCCTAACCCTTATTAGCATTAGATTGAGTTAACAAATATATTCAGTTGGCCACCTAAACAATCTATCAATCAATCATATTCATTTTTAATAATAAACACAAATAATAATCATATGAAGAAATCAAAACAGATTCATATACTAAATCAAATCTTATATAGTACTTAGAATTCATCCTCAATCAAATAAGTAAATTAGCTAGACATAATAGAGGTCATAGAAAGAAAACTGTTGTTGTAGAAGAACTCTAGCTATTGTTGCCTCTGTTGCAAGAGATCAGCCACTGTCTCCTTGTTGCTATAACCTTTCTGCTACTGTTGCATGTATAAACACTTTCTGCTTCTGTGAAGACTTTTTACGAACAGGTTATGAGCGTGAAACTGAGGTTGAGGAGATGAGTTCTGCTGGCTATTCGACCCTCTATTTATAGCTTTTTGTAGCTGAAATTTCGAATCTGATAAACACCCAGCTCTCCTTAGCCGACTCAAACCCTATACTCGTGTTTATCATCCACCGTTCATCTTCAAAATCAACGACAAAAGTCTCACCTGGTGACTGTTTTCCAGCAAGAAAACTTATCAAAACTCTGAATTCTCGCCCAAGCTTTGACTTCTAAGGATTACCCAATCTTCACCAGCGCGTAGCAATGATTCCTTGCTTATCTTAGACGCGGAAATATCCTCTCAAGTCTTCCACAGAGTCCACAAAATTCACGATAGTAACAAGCTAGATTCTCCCCTGTTTCTAGTTTCTCTCCCAAGTTCAGAGTCGATTCTCAGTTCCGTATCTTGTTTGAATTTGAGAACTCATTATTCGTTACTTCTAACCTCAACAGTACTGCAGACACCCTCTACTCCACTGGCTCAAACCGCTTCTCGTCATTCCTGCCATCGAACCATCTTCCATTAATCACCACTGCCGATAATGAATGGCAGCATCATCAGTCACCTCTTCTCCATTTCTTCTTCTTGGTTTCATTCAACCTCGAGCAGTTATCATCATCATTCTATCACGACCAGTCATCATGATAATCAACACCATTCTTCGTTCTTTGCCGAGGTCTTTCCTCCTTCGGTAATGGAAGCAAAGCAATACTCGTTTCCCTTCGTGTTCTTTCTGTTGTACTTCATCATTTCAACCTCAGAGAGAATCCATAAAACTCCAGCAAAACTTCGAGAACGATTATGTAAACACCAATCCGTCAGCTGATCATGGTCATCAGCATTCTTTGATCATGATGGCAGCAGTTCTTCTTCCGTTATTTTGTCTTCATTAACCACTCATTTTGGTCGAGCACCAACACTGCCATCAGTTCATTCCCCATTGCTTCCATCATCTGCAGATCCGTCAGTACTCCCGTGATCGTCAGCAGCAACTCGAGATATCCATGCAAAGGACTTGGTCGTGAAGAAGAGGAAATACGCGCGTGTGTTTGAATTTGAAGATGGGAGCCCCGAGTACATCCAGCGCCTGTCTTTAACACCATTCGAATTTGAGCTTCCCTCTTTAAATACTGGACTGTGCTTAGCATTTCCCTTGAAGGTGATATCCCCTTAACATAGTGGATGCCCTTTATCGTACATTGGGGGTGTCAATAGCACTTGTCCGATAAATTGACCATTTTGCTCTTTTAGCTTTCCAAGTTCTTGTTTTGCTCATAACTTCTTCATACGAGATCAAAATGACTCCGTTCTTTCGCCGTTGGATTTATCTTTTCGTCCTCTTCAAGATGAAAAGTAGAAATATTGTAATTGAATGAGTATCACTTGCTTTTTGTCCCTTCTCCACTTGTAGCTAGCTTGTTTTAGTGCACAACTAAGTGCCAATTCATTTCTTTTGGATGATTCACCTAATAGAACACAAATAAGAGAGAACAAGCGTAATATACAATAATTTGCAAGAAAATCAACAATTACTAACATGAAATTGACACCAAATATATGTAAAATATGCACTTATAAAATTCCCCCACACTCGGCTTTTGCTAGTCCTCGAGCAAACTATCTAAAATACAACAACTCCACATCGTCGAGGATACAGTTGCACTCAGCATGTGCAACAGGCCTTTAAACCCCTAGGTGTCCCTAGTGGACGAGTTATAGTCTCATGAGGGCTTACGAGAGGTATACCCACAAAACCTACTCCAACTTCAAAGCGTTCCATCTTCCCAAGCATCCAAAGAGCTATGAGGACATAGAGTTTCTGCATGCTAGTAATAAGAAGTTAGAAACACCAAAGAACATATTTATTCTTAAATCTTGAGTGAGAAATAACCACACCATAATGAGAGAATGCGTGTTTGAGAGCGATCAATAAGAATTTCGCCTCGACTTCTGCCTCACTTAAAAGGATTCTATGATAATTGCACTCAATAAAACAACTTTTTTATGGGTCTCACATGTGTGCAGGTAGGAATGAAGAGAGAATCCTACACACGTTGAATGGTGGGAAGGAAACCTTCCGAATTATTTCTGGAGACCCCACAAGATCGTGGGAAATAAAAATATTTTCTGATGATCTCTAAGAAAGAAAATCAACCGTTATAGCAAGGATGAGAGTACTTACCACCTTCACATCCGATTGCAATGACGATAACACCACTCTCACAACATCCAATAGAAACGTAGTCTTCAGCTCGTCTTCTTCATCTTCTCGGTCTTCGTCTTCGGCTTCAACTGTTGATGATAAACTCTTGAACTTCGCAGAACTTTGACAATTTGTAACTCTTTTCCTCAATTTCCTTGTTGTTTGAAACTTCTCTATATGTTTTTCTTCCACATGGCCTTATTGATGAAATAACAACCTAAATTCAAATCTCTTTGTATTATTATTATTTTTTTTTTTTTTATTTATTTATTTATTTATTTATTTATTTTTTCTTGAAGAGAGATTGAAACTAAAACAATAAATATGAAATAAAATTAACATGGCCATGTGAGAAGTATGTTACCACTTTGATCTTCACAACTTTTAATGTCTTCGTATCATAAACTTCAATAGTTCTCATCTTTTGATTTTCTTTGCTCTTGTAATAAGTCTCAACATGTATATAAAAATCCGCTCATTATATGTTGCTTTTACTTGTATATGAAATTTTTGCTCTTCCTTGAATTGTTGCTTGTAAACCTCAAACGTCTTCAACTTTCCTTGTAGATTTTGATGTCGCTCCACTTGTTGATGATGATGTGTTTCTATGGATCTGTTGTTGACGAGAGAGAGAATGGTGTTAACTGCAAATCAAACTACAAGAAGGTGGTTATCATCTATAGACGTCACCCTCATGATTGACAAAATTAGCACTCAAGAGATCAAAAGTAATGCTTCTATTGGTGGGAGGTTGGGTAGCTCACTATTCTACCCGGAATTAACGTGCGGTGACACACACTCAAAAGAAAGCTCTGTAGTCATTTATAAAAAAGAAATCTGGTCTGGTGCCTCGGTTGATATGAAAATGGGTAGTCTCCACTAATGATTGATCAACAACTCTAATAATGCATTTCTCCCTGCACCTCATTTGCATCACCGGCATGATTAAATCCATTATTTAACACTCCAGTTCGTAAGAAATCCGAACATAGTTCCCTAACACTTCCAAATTAAGTTATGTCGGTCAGAATCTCTATGTAAACATACCTAGAAGTATGCTAGTGAGTCTAAAATCTCTACAAGTTGAAGGTTTTATGCAAAAAAATAAAAAAAAAATGAAAAATCTATATGCAAAATACTCCCCCACACTTAAACTTCACATTGTCCTCAATGTGTAAAACCGAAAATTCTGATTTCTGACGTAAGAGCAGATAAAACGCAAAAACTGTGCAAATTAGTAAGGAATTTGGAAAAACTCTGTTTCACAAAAGTTGTTCATCTAATTGTTTTCTACAAAGTTTCAAAAGGGCACAGTGTTTCGATAAACAGTCTGACAGTTATGGTCTCTGGACTTAACTATGCGCAGTCTGAATATTTCTGACGAAAAGGTATTCGTCATAATTCTCTTCTAAGATAGATTCCAGATTCAATGAAATTAAACATGGGTATGAAAATACGATATGAAAATAATAAAAACAAAAAATAAAAGGGTTTAAGATACAAAACCTATGGGTTGCCTCCCATTAGCGCTTGGTTTAAAGTCGTCAGCCCGACTTGGCAGTCTCCTTACTACTCCTCCAAAGGGAGTAAATCTTGAAGTCTAATTGCGTCCACCTTCTCAGTAGAGAAGTTTTCGTAATATGACTTCAATCTATGGCCGTTGACCTTGGATGTTATCCCGATTTTACTACTAGTAATCTCAACTGCACCATGAGGAAAAACATTACTAACAACAAAAGGTCCAATCCATAGGGACCTTAGCTTACCAGGAAATAAACGAAGACGAGAATTAAATTAAAGAACTTTTTGTCCCACAACAAAATTCTTTCGAGAAATCATCTTGTCATGGAAAATCTTAGTCTTTTCCTTGTATATACGAGCACTCTCGTAAGCATCATTACGTATCTCCTCTAGCTCATTGATTTGTAGTTGCCTTTGTTTCCCCGCTTTGTCATACTCCATGTTGCACATCTTTACTGCCCATAAATCCTTATGCTCAAGTTCAACTGGGAGATGGCAATCTTTTCGATAAACCAATCGATACGGAGACATACCAATCGGCATCTTGTATGCTGTTCTATAAGCCTATAATGCATCGTTTAGTCTAAAACTCCAATCCTTTCGTGTGGTGTTAACGGTTTTTTCCAAGATGGACTTGATCTCACGATTTGAAATTTCAGCTTGCCCACTAGTCTGTGGGTGATATGGCGTACCGACCTTGTGTGTAATGTTGTGTTTCTTGAGGAGAGCATGAAAGGATTTCTTGAAGTGCGAGCCTCCATCACTGATAAACACTCTTGGTGTACCATGTCTAGAGAAAATATATTCCTTCACAAACTCACATACAACTTGAGAATCATTAGTAGGGGTGGATTTTGCTTCCACCCATTTAGAAACATAATCCACAGCAAGAAGTATATAAAATTTTCCATTCGAATTAACAAAAGGACCCATAAAATCAATGCCCACACATCAAAAATCTCGACAGTGAGAATAGGATTGAGGGGCATTTGATTTCGAGCACCTAGATTGCCCGTTCGTTGACATCTATCACAAGATTTGCAAAAAGCATATGCATCCTCAAATAGGGTAGGCCAAAAAAGCCACTCTCAAGGACTTTGAGAGCGGTACGTTTTGCACCAAAGTGACCACCACAAGCATAAGAATGACAAAAAGATAAAATAGATTGAAATTCAGAGTTAGGTACGCACCTGCGAATAATCTGATCAGCACCATATTTCCACAAGTAGGGCTCATCCCACACATACTGCTTGGCTATTTTCTTAAGCTTTAACTTTTGAAAGTTAGACATCGTACTAGGTACTTGCCTTGTAACCAAATAGTTTACTATATCAGCATACCAAGGTGTTGATTCTTCAATTGAGAAAAGTTGTTCGTCTGGAAAACGATCTTGTAAGGAAGTGCTTCTTCGGAAACAACAAGTCTACTAAGATGATCGGCAACTGTATTCTCAACACCTTTCTTATCTCTGATTTCCATATTGAATTCTTGCAGCAAAAGAATCCAACGTATGAGTCTTGGCTTGGCCTCCTTCTTTTTTAATAGGTACCGTAGTGCTGCATGATCAGAATATACAATCACATTGGTACCCACCAAATAAGCTCTAAATTTTTCTAATGCAAATACTATAGCCAACAACTCCTTCTCAGTAGTAGAATAGTTGATTTGAGCATCGTTTAGGGTCCTTGATGCATAAATCACATGTGACCTCTTGTCTACTTTCTGACCCAAAACAGCTCCGACTGCATAATCACTTGCATCACACATTAACTCGAACGGCAAACTCCAGTCAGGTGACTTAATAATTGGTGCAGTAGTCAACAATTCCTTCAATTTATTAAAGGCATCCTTGCACTCCTGGTTGAAGTTAAAGGCAACCTCCTTTTGCAACAATTTGCACATCGGCATTGAGATTTTGGAGAAATCTTTGATAAACCTCCTATAAAAACCTGCATGACCAAGAAACGAGCGAATTTCCCTCACCGAAGTGGGGTATTGTAAGTTCCTAATCAAGTCTATCTTTGCCTTGTCTACCTCGAGCCCTTGAGAGGAAACGATGTGGCCAAGTACAATTCCATGGTTTACCATAAAGTGGCATTTCTCCCAGTTTAAAACCAAATTAGTGTCTATGCATCTTTTAAGCACAAGTTCAAGATTATTTAAACAAATATCAAATGAATCGCCATAAACACTAAAGTCGTCCATAAACACCTCAATGATGTTTTCCACGTAATCAGAAAATATACTAACCATACATCTTTGAAAAGTGGCAGGCGCATTGCAAAGACCAAATGGCATTCTTCTGTATGCAAATGTACCGAAAGGACAAGTAAAGGTAGTCTTCTCTTGATCCTCCGGTGCAATAACAATTTGATTGTAGCCCGAATAACCATCCAAAAAGCAATAATGAGAATGTCCCGCTAACCTCTCTAACATCTGATCAATGAAAGGCAAAGGAAAGTGATCCTTGCGTGTAGCCGAATTGAGCTTTCTGTAGTCTATGCACACTCGCCATCCTGTTTGAACTCTTGTTGGAATAAGTTCATCATCTTGATTTCTAACAACAGTGACACCTGATTTCTTAGGCACCACTTGCACCGGACTAACCCATTTGCTGTCAGAAATTGGGTAAATCACCCCCACACTTAGTAATTTGAGGATCTCTTTCTTCACGACCTCCATCATTGGGGGGTTAAGCCTACGCTGAGCATCACGTACTGGCTTTACATCATCTTCCATTAGGATTCTATGCATGCACATGGCTGGACTAATTCCTTTGATATCAGCAATTGTCCAACCAATAGCCGTTTTGTGCTCTTTCAGAACCCGAAGAAGGCGTTCTTCCTGTACTGCTGTGAGATTCTTTGCAATAATGACTGGAAGCTCTTCCCCATCACCCAAGTAAGCGTACTTTAAGTGATTGGTAGAGGTTTCAGCTCTAATTTAGGTGCCTGCACAACAGAAGGTAAAGGAACTTCATCAGTTACAGGTAAGGAGATATATGAAATATTACCTCTTCTAACTTCTTGTGATGCCGTTAAAGCACCACATGTTTCAACAAACTCTTTGGGAATATCAACATCCAAGTTAGGCATGCCATGGACGTCCATATCTATGCTATTTTGTAGCACAGATTCAAGTTCATCTTCGTTGTGCAAATCAAACATCTGTTGTGCTAACGAACCAATAACATCAACAGAAAATGCGGAATGGATATCACTTGGATAACGCATGGCTTCAAAAATATTGAAGCGTATAACCTCTTTGTCAAACTCCATAGTGAGTGTCCCAGTATCACAATCAATCTTCGTCTTAGCAGTCTTCATAAATGGTCTCCCAAGAAGTAATGAAGTAGACGAACAATTGTCCCCATTTTGCATATCCACAACAAAGAAATCAACCGGAAAGATTAGTTCATTCACTTGCACCAACACGTCTTCCACGAGTCCCTTAGGATATATGTTAGACTTATTAGCCAATTGAATGATAATCCCTGTCTCCTTTAAAGGCCCAAGATTCAATGAATCATAAACATCGGCTGACATCACACTTATGGAAGCTCCCAAATCAAGCAAAGCACGCTCAAACCGTTTTTCACCAATAGTAATTGGCACTGTAAAACCACCAGGATCTTTACACTTTGCAGGCATCTTCTTCAACAACATAGCTGAAGCACTTTCTCCCACCTGAGTGATCTCGTTAGCAATTAACCTCTCCTTCCTTGTGCACAAATCCTTCAGAACCTTGGCATACCTGGGTACCGTTCTGATGGCCTCAATAAATGGAATGTTGATATGCACCTTGCTGAAAATATCCATAATCTCCTTGTCTAGAGCTTGCTTCTTTGACTTGGCAAAACGACTAGGAAAAGGAGGTGGTGTGGTAAAGGTATGAACTTTGTCCTTAGGTTGGCCAGTTGAGGTTGGTTTCCTTTGGAAGGTTTCCACTTCTACTTCCTCTTCCAAGTCGTGACTAAACTTTTCTTGTTGTTTTGGCTCTTCTGTTTGCTTCCCACTTCTTAGAGTTACAGCATTAACGTTCGCTCTTGGATTCACGAAAGGCTGTGATGGCAACTTTGCCGAATTTTGTGCTTTTATTTCATTCATGTCTGTAGCCAATTGTCCAATTTGAGTTTGCAAGTCCTTTATAGCCATATCTTGCTTCTGCAGAATTGTATCTTGACGCTGAGCATTTGCATCTTGCTTTTGCATCATCATTTTCATCATCTCCTCTAAACTAGAATTCTGAGTTTGCTGTTGAGGTGGAGGTTGTGGTCGGAACTGTGGTTGTTGAAAACCATTTTGTCGCCCATACGGATTAGGAGCTGCAGCTTGCTGATTTGCATAACTAAAATTTGGATGATCTTTCCAACCTGGATTATAAGTATTAGAGTAGGGATCATACTTTGGCCTCTGATTAGGGAACATAGCATTCACCTGTTCAGACTCTTCTTCATAAGTAGGAATAATTGCCGCCATTCGTTGTACTACCTTCTCTATGTTGTTCATCCGTTGCTCTGACTGTGCAGACTCTCCTATCTCGCTAACTCTTCTGACATTAGAGTTGTTTCTGGTGTAGAATTGTTGAGCATTGGAAGCCATACTCTCAATCAAACTGGTTGCCTGCGAGATTGTCTTCTCAGTAAGTGAACCACCGGCAGCCGCATCAATCAAATTCCTTGTTCTGGAAGTAATCCTTCGTAGAAGTATTGAATGATAAGTATTGAGGATATATTATGGTGTGGGCAGCTTGCCAACAACTTCTTATACCTCTCCCAATATTCATATAGAGACTCCCCAGACATTTGTAGAATGCCACTAATCTCCTTACGAACGGATGCTTCTTTAGAAGCAGGAAAATATTTCTCCAGAAATAGCTTTTTCATCTCTGTCCATGTTGTAACACTCCCTAGAGGAAGAAAATACAACCATTCTTCTGCTAAGTCTGTCAATGAGAACGGGAAGGCTTGTAGCATAGCCATATCTCTGTCTGCGGTTGCATGCCTCAGACTTGTCATTGTGTTCTGGAACTGTTGAAGGTGTCGATTTGGATTTTCACATGGATGTCCCTTGAACTTTGGTATATGATGAAGTAGATTCGACTTCAGCTCCACTGGGTTAGTGATTGTAATGCACAGTGGGCATGGAGATGTCAACTCTCCTAACTTCCTCTCCACAGGTGGAGGTGGTGGAGGATTTCCCCGTCGTCTGTATTAACCATCTTTATTGCAGAAGGTTCTTGTTGCAACTTTGGACGTGCTTTTAGTACCGTCCCCTTTCGAGTTTGAATTTCGCACCTGGGGTAATCCCAATCCTTTGATGCCAGAGATTAAGTACCTAAAACAAAAATCTAGAAAATAAAGTTAAAAACTAAAAAGAAAATCTAAAAGAAAAAAAAAACAAAACTAAAATAAACAACAAAAGCTACCGACTGCTCCCCGGCAGCGGCGCCAAAATTTGATGGGTATCGTAGGCTAAACAAATTAATAATCTTATTTCCACACAATTAGATGGTAATATAATGGAAGCAAGGATCGTTCCCACGAAGAGCAGGGAGTTCAGTTGTCAAAAATGTCACAAATGGGAGTTTTTGTTTTAGATTCAAAAGCTAAATAAATAATAAAGCAATGAAAACTAATTAAGATTGCAAGCAATATGGAGAGAGATGATCGAGGAATCCTTCTTCGTAACTAAATATTCATCAAAGTAGTATATTCATCCATTCATCATTAATCATAGATTATTACTAACCATAAGATAACAAGTACGCTTAGCTATCTCCCAAATCCCTCAATCCACTGGACAACAGGTACGCTTAGTCGCCAGAGTCTATCCGTCTGAACCACCTTGAGGTACGTTTACAAGATGTAATTCAGTCGAATGCTTTATGGTCTGTGAATTTAGGTTTAATCCTAGTAGTTAGACTCAGTACGCTCGGTCTACTTTCTAGTGTTGTGTTCACACGCGATTGCTTTACAGAATCCCTCCGCAAGGTCTCACGTTCTCTACTTGTGTAAGAAATTATTCAACAATTACGGATATCCTAACCCTTCTTATCATTAGATTGAGTTAACAAATATATTCAGTTGGCCACCTAAACAATATATCAATCAATCATATTCATTTTTAATAATAAACACAAACAATAATCAAATGAAGAAATCAGAACAGATTCATATACTAAATCAAATCATATATAGTACTTAGAATTCATCCTCAATCAAATAAGTAAATTAGCTAGACATAATGGAGGTCATAGAAAGAAAACTGTTGTTGTAGAAGAAATCTAGCTACCGCTGCCTCTGTTGAAAGAGATCAGCCACTGTCTCCTTGTTGCTATAACCTTTCTGTTACTGTTGCAAGAACTCTGAATTCTCGCCCAAGATTTGACTTCTAAAGATTACCCAATCTTCACCAGCGCGTAGCAATGATTCCTTGCTTATCTTAGACGCGGAAATATCCTCTCAAGTCTTCCACAGAGTCCACAAAATTCACGATAGTAACAAGCTAGATTCTCCCCTGTTTCTAGTTTCGCTCCCAAGTTCAGAGTCGATTCTCAGTTCCGTATCTTGTTTGAATTTGAGAACTCATTATTCGTTACTTCTAACCTCAACAGTACTGCAGACACCCTCTACTCCACTGGCTCAAACCGCTTCTCGTCATTCCTGCCATCGAACCATCTTCCATTAATCACCACTGCCGATAATGAATGGCAGCATCATCAGTCACCTCTTCTCCATTTCTTCTTCTTGGTTTCATTCAACCTCGAGCAGTTATCATCATCATTCTATCACGACCAGTCATCATGATAATCAACACCATTCTTCGTTCTTTGCCGAGGTCTTTCCTCCTTCGGTAATGGAAGCAAAGCAATACTCGTTTCCCTTCGTGTTCTCTCTGTTGTACTTCATCATTTCAACCTCAGCGAGAATCCATAAAACTCCAGCAAAACTTCGAGAACGATTATGTAAACACCAATCCGTCAGCTGATCATGGTCATCAGCATTCTTTGATCATGATGGCAGCAGTTCTTCTTCCGTTATTTTGTCTTCATTAACCACTCATTTTGGTCGAGCACCAACACTGCCATCAGTTCATTCCCCATTGCTTCCATCATCTGCAGATCCGTCAGTACTCCCGTGATCGTCAGCAGCAACTCGAGATATCCATGCAAAGGAGTTGGTCGTGAAGAAGAGGAAATACGCGCGTGTGTTTGAATTTGAAGATGGGAGCCCCGAGTACATCCAGCGCCTGTCTTTAACACCATTCGAATTTGAGCTTCCCTCTTTGAATACTGGACTGTGCTTAGCATTTCCCTTGAAGGTGATATCCCCTTAACATAGTGGATGCCCTTTATCGTACATTGGGGGTGTCAATAGCACTTGTCCGATAAATTGACCATTTTGCTCTTTTAGCTTTCCAAGTTCTTGTTTTGCTCATAACTTCTTCATACGAGATCAAAATGACTTCGTTCTTTCGCCGTTGGATTTATCTTTTCGTCCTCTTCAAGATGAAAAGTAGAAATATTGTAATTGAATGAGTATCACTTTCTTTTTGGCCCTTCTCCACTTGTAGCTAGCTTGTTTTAGTGCACAACTAAGTGCCAATTCATTTCTTTTGGATGATTCACCTAATAGAACACAAATAAGAGAGAACAAGCGTAATATACAATAATTTGCAAGAAAATCAACAATTACTAGCATGAAATTGACACCAAATATATGTAAAATATGCACTTATCATATATGCACAAAAAATTGTAGACCGGAGGTCGACCAAATACTGTGGAATAATCAAGTTTTCATTCTATTTTCCATCACCATTTGCACAATGACATACAATAGACATAATCCTTGTAAACAAAATATTTTAACCTATCTTCCATCAATAATTGACATAATAGGCTTAACTTTTGTATTTGTAAAAAGGTCATTCCTTCTTTTATCAACACATACATATCGGCATATAAAGGACTTAACTTTTGACAAGGTATGGAACAATCACAGTTCGCGGACGCAAACATACATATCCCATAAAAAATTGCAATATATAAAACCATAAAGATTAATACTGCAAAAATCACCTTCCAAACAATTTTAGAATTTAAACCAATAAATCTAAAAACATGAAAATGAAAACGTTTGACATAGTTATGTGTAATCACAATAATGGCTATTCCAAACTCTAGTTATTCTTCTAAACAAACAAGAAAATAGAAGATTTACTAGGCATAATAAATAAAACATCTACTAGAAACCGATCACAAGATGAATCAAGGTTCACGTTCGCCAGCTTCACAGGTTTCGAGGCCTTTGAGCTTGTGATTCGTAATATCAACTGCATCTTCAGATAAGATATCCTTGTTGAGGAGTTCTTTAGCTTGTGACTTTACGAGACCAAAGTCAGTAGTAACCTTTTTCAACTCAATTCTAACCACATCAAGATCCTTCATTGTATCAACAAGTTGCAGTTTTGCTTCCTCAAAGTATTTAAGAAAGTCATGAACCACTTTAGTAGAAATCATATCCTCATTCTCAACATCTTGGTGTGAGTAGGCATAGTAGCATGAGGCATTAGGTGCACCATCTTCTACAAGAGTTCTTTTCTTCCTCCATTTTGATTCTAAACTGAAACCTTTCTCAAGAAATCCTTCGCAAAATTACCATAGAAAGATGAAGAGGACGACATTCTTGGTAGCCCAAACCTAGAGTATGCGTACGTGGTTTACATAACATAATAGGTTGGGTACTTAAGGTTTCTTAGGGAAGGAGTTTTTAGGGTTTCCTTAGTTGATCCGTGCCAGACATACGGGTAGCCCGTATGAGATCAAACTTGACCCAAGCGAGAGACAAGCGCCGTTTGAACACGACCTTGCAGAAAAACTCTATGCACAAGAGGAAATCATAATGACTCCAAAAATCTATGAAGAGAAACAAATTTTAGAGTGTATGAGTAGCACCTTGTTTAACCAAAAATAAAACAGGAATAGAAATTTCAAACAAATACTTGTGAGAGTATTTTTGCAAGGACACTCATGCTAAAAACGATAAGAAGATAGCTTGAGAGTCTGAAAATACCATTTTTCACAAGTATACCTGAATATATCTCTCAACCAGGATTTTTGTGTGAGAGATTTCAACCTTGTGATCAAGTAGCACAAGTATGAGCTTTTAGCTCATAAAATCAATATTGTTTTTGGTTAAACCCCTTTCTTCTGTACTTTGGAAGAAAACTGTTATGATGTGAAAAATTATCATAAAATTTACTATCATCATAATATGACACATAGTTTGAGTCCTTACCAGAGGGTTTTTGCCTTGAGGGAATCAACAACCTGTTGATAGTTTCCTTATTCCTTTTAGTCATCTCCTTCAGGATATTTCTCATATCATAATTTTTTCTCCTTTCTCCTGGAAACTTATTCACATCAAGGACAACATTATCTACTCTTTTGACAATAGGAGAGACTTGTTCCTTCTTTAAAAAATTTTTGTTAAGACTTTTGTCTGCTTCGGAGCATTTGAGGAACTCATTGAACTGACTTTCCTGGTAGCATACACAGGGTCTTTTTGTTTTCCAGAATATTTTTCCTCATAAAAGAGACATACTTTCTGATCACAAGAGTGATTAGACAGCACAGTCTTAACAGTGTCGTTAGGAGATTTCTTCCTTCCATGTGATGTAGAACATCCTTGATTGAAGGAAACTAAAACATCTTTTCTGAATGGAAAGGGTTCCGATTTTACTTCTGGAGCTGAAACATTTTCAGTCGTAACAGAAGTACTTGATATGTTGGACTAATTAGAGCATCCTTGAATAGAGAGTTTACTCAAGCGATGTTCAATTTCCAAAGCATCCTTTTTGAGGCTTGCCTCAAGAGATATACATGAAGAATGATCTTCAGTATTTTATTTGAACTTGCAGTCCCTTACAATACCAAGGAGAACATCGACATGATGTTTTAACCGACTAAATCTATCAACTTAGATTCTAACAAGATTTAGAATTAATTCACTCTCTTCAGCTGTTTCCCGTTCATTTAGAGAGATAGACTCTTTTGAAGGGTAATCGGAAAAACACATGTCGCATCATGTCTGTCTAGTTTGAACACAGGGTTCGTCTATATTTGAGATTGAAGAATCTTTCTCTTTAATAGAATTAGATGAGACAAAACTTTTGTTTATGTTGACGCGTTTATCAGAGATAGTACTCTTGTCCATAGAGTCAGATTGCTACAAACACAGACTTGTAAGGTCTTGAACGTGTTTTCCTGCTCTGATACCAATTAAAAAAGCGGGGGTCTAACAACCTCACCCAATATTTCGATTAGTAATCTGTATGGAAAAACTCCAATATACTTTCAAGAGAATCAACTAGACTCAATCTTAATAAAGTATATCAAAGAGTTATATCTCTCTTTCTTGATTCAATTCTTTCTCAAGCAAATAGAAATCTGCGAGTCTAATTGAATACAAGAGAAATCACTTGAACGGTACCAAAGACCAATGTTCAAGGATCAATCAATTTCAATCAACAATCAAAGGTCGGATTTCCAATTGATTGATTCAAACGCACAACCTGTGATATTTCAACTATATAACAAAATATAATGAGGAATAAAAATAACACAGACACCAGAATTTTGTTAACGAGGAAACTGCAAATGCAGAAAAACCCAGGGACCTAGTCCAGATTGAACGCCATACTGTATTAAGCCGCTACAGACACTAGCCTACTACAAACTAACTTCGGTCTGGACTGTAGTTGAACCCAAATCAATCTCACACTGATTCAAGGTACAGTTGCGCTCCTTACGTCTATGATCCCAGCAGGATACTACACACTTGATTCCCTTAGCTGATCTCGCGCCACAACTAAGAGTTGCTACGACCCAAAGTTGAAGACTTTAATAAACAAATCTATATCACACACAAAACTCTACAAAATAGATAAATTTGTCTCCCACATATAAACCTACAAGTTTTGTTCCGTATTTTGATAAATCAAGGTGAACAGTAACCAATTGATAACTCGGACTTATATTCTCGAAGAACAGCCTAGTATTATCAATCACCTCACAATAATCTTAATCGACACGGCGAAAGAAGATATTGTGGAATCACAAACGATGAGACGAAGATGTTTGTGACTACTTTTCTATCTTTCCTATCGCAGATATAAATCTCAAGCCAATCGTTACGATTGTACTCAAAATGATATCATCAGCAAGATCAGATCACACAACTAGGAGAAAGTAGTATCGGTCTGGATTCATAATCCCAATGAAGTCTTTAAGTCGTTAACCTGGTTTTTTAGAAGAAACCAAAGGTTAAAGGAGAATCGACTTTAGCTAATACAACTAGTATCACATAGGAGGTATGGGGATTAGGTTTCCCAGTTGCTAGAGTTCTCCCTTATATAGTCTTTCAAATCAGGGTTTACAATCAAGGTTAGATTGGTAACAAAGCATTCAATATTCACCGTTAGATGAAAACCTGATTAGATTCAAGCTAATATCTTTCAACCATTGGATCGAAAACTTAGCTTGTTACACACAAATGAAATGTACTATTTTGGGTTTATGTAATCGTACCCAAACATGAACATTTGTTGGTTCAACAATAGTTAACCAAATGGTTAGCCATATGAGCACTTTCATATCAACCATATTCTTCTTCACCATAACTAGTTCAAATGACTCAAATGAACTAGTTAGAGAGTTGTTCAATTGCAAGGAAATCTTATGTAACTACACAAGACACAGTCGAAGAAAAAACGATTTGATTCACTCGAATCGGTTCATGAAATTTATAGCCACGGTTTGCAATTTGTATTCCTTAGTTAATATAGATAAGTTCACAAACAATCGTCTTTAGATATAACCAGCTTGAGTTCGCAGACTTAAGTTCCCGGAAGGAGTTCTCAAACTCCGGAAGATTTTCTCGGGTGGAGAACTTCTGCCAGTTCGCGGACTGAGTTCACGACTCTTGTTCCGGTTATCTTGATCAACAAAGTTCGCAAACTTCGGTTCAAGGAAAAAATGACTTATACATATATGTGTTACCACACAATTCATATATCCATCATTGGTTATATGATCTAAACTCTCATTTCAATCATTGAAACATTCTTAGAGGACGTTATATAGTTGTTATTTACAAAATATTTTTCGTCAAGGCAATTTTCAAAGTGATTGAAACATAAAATGACTTTCGTCACTAGGTAAAGATGAACTTGGCCAAAGCGAAAGCTTACCAACACATATTTCGAGAAATAGATATGCGAGATAAACTCGGCTCGAAATAACAAATGTGTATAATCAAAGTCTATATAGCAAAACGAATTTTGTCTCAAGATACGAGATAGAGTAGATAGACTTTTGAGTGATAGATAAGTTCAAGTCTCCACATACCTTTTAGTCGATGAAGTTCCACCAATTCCTTGAGTAGTCCTTCGTCTTGTATGATGATATCCATGGAGTTCTTGAGCTCAACTACACTTTTTATCCTAGTCCGAGACTTAGCTATAGTAGACTAGAAATCAAGACTTATAGTTTTGATCACTAACATTGACAAACATGCTTGAGATAGCAAAGCATGCGAGTTCGCCCGAGCAATGTTCTAACAAGTTTATACTCAATCTTAAAATGAATATAAGCATGCAGTCATTTTTATACCTAGTATGAACTTTTTATGGCTAAGTGTAAGTTGAATTTTCTAACTGCAAATCTTATCTATGGCTAGGTTATTATTGAAAACCCTAATCGTGTAATGATGAACTCCTAGACGTCGAGGTGATTATTATTAGGAAGTTCAAAACACGATCTAGTCGTAGGATATCCTGAAACTGAAAAACTGAGAGAGGGCATATTCCCCTCATCAATCCTAAAGTTAAGTTAAAGATATTAATCAACTAAAATAATTATATTTATTAACAAAAATTAACCGGGGGTAATTTAGTCATTACCAAAAAATATTTGGATAAAAAGTTGTTCAATTTACTACAAAAGGACCATATTTTGTCATTTTGTGGAGCCTTTCAAGAATTTTCTAAATGCCCCTAAAACAGCTTTCTTAATTTGTCATCTTTATTGCGCCAACTCTTGGAACACACGGTTATACCGCATATCAAAACTTTGTCGTGTCATGTCGTTGTTGTAAACAGACATGAAATTGCGAGGGTACCAAATACACCACAATCTTTTGGATACCAATCTATAACTCTGATACCTTGCGTGATCTAATATAGACAGAGACAATCAAGAAGATAACAAACCACACGGTATACACTTGGTATGTAGTATTGGTTCGAAACCAAACACAACTACAGGGATCAATCCCAGTGTTTGGGATTAACGTACAAGTACAATTACTTCAATTATAACTTAAACAAATTAAAATGCGGAAAGTAAAGTAAAAGCACACAACAAGATTTTGTTAACGAGGAAACCACAAGTGCAGAAAACCCCCAGGACCTAGTACAGTTTTGAATACTCTCAGAACTAAGATGCCATACAAAGAACACTACCAACTTTGTATAGCCGAGACCAAGTAAACTACACCTAATTACCTAGTTTCCTCAATATCACTGCGCCTACAACCAATCCGTCCAGCGTACGTGAATCCTAAGATAGAGTCCACTATCTTAAGTTGCTTCAGCGGCTGTGAAGACTTCAAGGACTCAACTCCTTTTGATCATCTTCCAAACAATAATGACTAATCTGTTTGGTAACCTCTCTTCTTATCTCAAGAAGTTAATCAGGGATATTATAGTTGAGTTCACAAAGGCTCTTCGGTTTAAACTAATAATATCCTTTATTAGGTAAGATCTATAAAAATCTAGATTAAAAACTTAATCAGACCTAGATATACAAACTATCAGATTCGGATACTGAAGAATACCATCAAATTATAATTTACCGATATATACGACTAACAATAACAAGTCTATCAAATATAAACCAGATCTACTCGGATCCCAGCTAATCGATCAAGTTTGTGCACGAAGCAAATCACAAAGATACGAAACCAATAAGAAATTTTTTCGTCTTCAAATATATAATCTTCTTTGGTACATGCACAACCACTTATGATCGATCATGCACTAAATGGAGTTTGTTAACAAAGGATAATCAAAAGTCAACGTCAGATATAAATACAAATTTGAACTAGCGTTAATCTCTTGATCTAGTTTGAGTGACCTTGTGTCAGAAGAGAAGGCTCTCAAGAATAATAAAACTAGGTGCAATCAAGAGTTAACAACCTTTAGTCAATCAAATGAATAATCGAAAACTAAAATAACAATGTAATTCTAGTTTTACACCAACGGTACTAGCAAAAGCTTCTTGATATCAAAGAAGTTTTAAAACTAGCAGACGTATGAGATTTCGACTTATTAGGTTACTCTCCTCTCCGAGATAGTATTATGAATAATACTATTTATAGACCAAGGTAGTTTGGACACTAAAGAATTTCCATAACCAAAAATATTTTCAAGATATGTGAAAAGTGGGGGTACAACAACCACACCCAATATTTCGCTTAGCAATCTCTATGGACAAACTCCAATATACTTTTTAGAGAATTAACTAGACAATCAGACTCAATCTAGATAAAAAATATATCAAAGAGCTTATATATCAATCTCTCAATTTTATATATACTCAAGCAAATAAAAATATGCGAGTCTTGATCAAATACCATAGAGATAACTTGGATGGTACCAAAGACCAATATCCAAGTGTCAATCAATTTAAATCAACAACCAAAAGGTCGAATATTCTAATTGATTAAAAAACTCACAACCTGTGATATTTTAATTATATAACAAAATATAATGCAAAAAATAAATAACACAAACACCAGAATTTTGTTAACGAGGAAACCGAAAATGCAGAAAAACCCCGGTACCTAGTTCAGATTGAACACACACACTGTATTAAGCCGCTACAGACACTAGCCTACTCCAAATTAACTTCGGTCTGGACTGTAGTTGAACCCCAATCAATCTCACACTGATGCAAGGTACAGTTATGCTCCTACGTCTCTAATCCCAACAGGATACTACGTACTTGATTCCCTTAGCTGATCTCACCCACAACTAAGAGTTGCTACGACCCAAAGTCGAAGACTTTATTAAACAAATATGTATCACACAGAAAAGTCTACGGTAATAGATAAATCTGTCTCCCACGAATATACCTACGAGTTTTGTTCCGTCTTTTGATAAATCAAGGTGAACAGGAACCAATTGATAAACCGAACTTATATTCCCGAAGAACAACCTAGTATTATCAATCACCTCACAATAATCATCGACGCAGCGAAAAAAGATATTGTGGAATCACAAACGATGAGACGAAGTGTTTATGATTTCTTTTATATCTTGACTATCGGAGATATCAATCTCAAGCCAATTATTACAATTGTACTCGTACGATAGAAACAACAAGATCGGATCACACAACTACGAGAAAGTAGTATCGGTCTGGCTTCACAATCCCAATGAAGTCTTTAAGTCGTTAACCTGGTTTAGAAGAAGAAACCAAAGGTTAAAGGAGAATCGACTCTAGCTTAGCACAACTAGTATCACACACAAGGTGTGGGGATTAGGTTTCCTAGTTGCTAGAGTTCTCCCTTATATAGTCTTTCAAATCATGGTTTGCAATCAATGTAAGCTTGGTAACAAAGCATTCAATATTCACCGTTAGATGAAAACCTGATTTAGATTCAAGCTAATATCTTTCAACCGTTAGATCGAAAACTAGCTTGTTACACACAAATGAAATGCACGTTTCTAGGATTGTATAACCGTACCCAAACTTGTACATTTGTTGGTTCAACAATAGTCAACCAAATGGTTAGCCATATGATCACTTTCATATCACCATATTCTTCTTCACCATAACCAGTTCAAGTGACTCAAATGAACTAGTTAGAGAGTTGTTCAATTGCAAGGAAATCTTATGTAACTACACAAGACACAATCGAAGCAAAAACGATTTGATTCACTCGAATCGGTTCATGAACTATATAGCCACGGTTTGCAATTTTCATTCCTTAGTTTATATAAGAATAAGTTCACAAACATCATTTTTAGATATAACCTACTCAAGTTCGCGGACTGGGTTCGCGTTCACAAACTCCAGCAGAAATTCTCGGGATAAGAACTTCCGCCAGTTCGCGGACTTGGCTCGCGCCACCATGCCGGTTCTCTTGATCAACAAAGTTCGCAAACTTCGGTTCAAGGAATAAGAACTTATACATATATGTGTTTCCACAACAATGCTTATATCCTCCAATGGTTATATAATCTAAACTCTCATTTCAATCATTGGAACATTCTTAGTGGACGTTAATATTTTATAGTTGTTATTCACAAACTATTTTTCGTCAAAGTAAGCAATTTCCAAAGTGATTGAAACTTGTCATGACTTTCGTCACTAGGTAAATATGAACTTGGTTAAAGATAAAGCTTACCAACACATATTTCGAGAAATCGATAAGCGAGATAAACTCGGCTCAAAATAGCAAATGTGTATAATCTAAGTCTATATAGCAAAATGACTTTTGTCTCAATATAGGAGATAAATAGACTTTTGAGTGATAGATAAATTCAAGTCTCCACATACCTTTTAGTCGATGAAGATCCACCGGTTACTTGATTAGTCCTTCGTCTTGTATGATGATTGCCACGGAGTTCCTTAGCTATAGTAGACTAGAAATCAAGACTTATAGTTTTGATCACTATTGACAAACATGCTTGAGATAGCAACGCATGCGAGTTCGACCGAGCAATGCTCTAACAATCTCCCCCTTTGTCAATTTTAGTGACAAAACTATCAATACATACAGAATACAAAAAATAAATAAATTAACTTTTGTAGCTCCTATTCCATACGCCTAATCTTCAACATTACTTGAAATCTTCGTCACTTCCAAGTACTCCAATGATCCCAAAGGTTGTAAGTTCAGCATCATCGTTGTTCAAAATCCATAGCTATAACAACGAGAAAACAAGAGTTCTCAATCATTGTTATACAATGTCATAGTATCATTACACAACGTCAAAGTTCAATTGTATCACATCTTCAACAACAATATTATGGTGATATGTATCACTCCCTCTTAGTCAATACTCCATCTCACATGGAAACCACTCCCCCTCACATAATGATCCGAAAACCATATGTATTTGTAGTGTGAACTACATATTAGTTCTCCCCTTTTTTGTCAATAAAATTGGCAAAGGTACAAGAACGGGATCCTAATGAAATTTCCGAAAGAGACATTTCTTGACCAAAAGAAAGCAAAAATATATCATCTTATTTAGATGCAATCACAAAGCCTAAGCTAAATGCATTCATTAAGGAGTTTGTAAAGATACAAGTTAACCCCTATAATATTCCACAGCCGCACTCCCCACAAAGATTTGGCAATTAAGCACAAGTTCAATTAAGAACTCTCCCCCATAAAATGTCATTCCCGAAAGAACAACAAGAGCGACCTTAATTTCGAATGAAAAAAAGGATTTCTTTGGACATAACAAATCACATACAAGTATGAATTTGAATCCAAAAATATTCAATTAAACTAACCAGAAGAGAACCCATGATTAATTTAATCGACAAATTCTCAACATAAGTGAACTTATGGAGACTTAAAAACATACAATTAGATTAATCACAATAGAACCCATAATTAATCTAATCTAAATACACAACCAAACTAATCACAAAAGTAATCAATTTAACTGGTCATGCTCATCATAAGAAAACTTACTGCGCAACAACTAAATAACCAAACAAGATGATTAATTTAGTTGAATATGCTCGACATAAACTACCTCACGGAACAACAACATAGCTAATCATAAAAATAATCAACTTTGTCGTTCAATGCTCAACATAAGACACTTTACGGAGCCTCAAAGTAATACATAAAATATGGATCAGGGAAGATCAATACTGCGGAATACACAAGGATTCATTCTATTTTCCATCACTATTCGCATAACGACATTCAATAGACATAATCCTTGCAAACAAAATATTTTAACCTATCTTCCATCAATAATTGACATAATAGGCTTAACTTTTGTATTTGTCAAAAGTCTATTCATTCTTTTATCAATACATGTATATCGACATACGAAAGACTTTACTTTGGACAAGGTATGGTACAATCATAGTTCACGGACGTAAACACACATATCCCATAACAGATTTGCAATATATAAAACCATAAATATTAATACTGCAAAAATCATCTTCCAAACAAATTTAGAGTTTAAACCAATAAATCTAAAAACATGAAGATGAAAACGTTGGACATAGCTATGTGTAATTACAATAATGACTATTCCAAACTCTAGTAATCCTTCTCAAAAATAAGAATAACTTCTCATAAGAAGTTTCCTAGACAACAAGACAAACTTGTAATGCACATACAAGATGATTTGTCCTTATAGGGTAGAATGAATCTTTTTCGCATGGATTTACACCAATAATAGCTACCAAAGGCGTATAAAAATATTTTCTTAACAAATAAGAACATACAAAGTCAATAACGACTATGCACCATAGTTCACAAAGGATGATTGTGAACATTCAAGAATTCCGTAGCACTGCGTACTACTTTCCATTCTTGAACTTCCTTCTTTGTGATTCACCAACAACATTCTTGTAAAAGCTACAAATTAGCTTATAAGAGTAGTACTCCAAGAATCCAAGTGCCCAAGTTC
Organism: Papaver somniferum; assembly: GCF_003573695.1. Taxonomy (NCBI): domain Eukaryota; kingdom Viridiplantae; phylum Streptophyta; class Magnoliopsida; order Ranunculales; family Papaveraceae; genus Papaver; species Papaver somniferum. Next base: position 126,900,473 of record NC_039359.1, read on the forward strand.
GATAGAAGTGGAACAAGTTCAACGAAACGGAGCAAAACAATCAATAACAAGAGACAGGACAAATACCAATCTTAACTCATCCAAATTCAAGGTTTCTCATCTCCATGTTGAATAGAATCCAAATAGAAAGAGAGTGCAAAAAGAATTAGGTCAATCCGAGTTCGGACGAAGAAGTTACGGCCAAAATAAGTTTACTGAATATCGACGTCAAGTATGCATACGGTTTTGCAAACGAATTTTTGTATCCTGGAGCAGTATGCAGACGGGGTTTGCGAACTTAAACCCCTGAATTTTGGTTTTAAATGATGTTATGCATACTTGGTATGTGTACCATGAAGTCCAAACATCCCGAACTAATGTTTTCAAACCTAAACATTTAAGAACCTTAAACACAGATCAAGTTAGGTAGAAATGAACGATAAGCAAGGTACATGGATCATTATAAGTACTCAAACAAGTAATAAAAACATAAAACTTTCTCAAGTTTATAGACATACCTTTTTAGAAAAGTCCAACTGAATTCTACAGCCTTACCGAATATAATTTGTGCGTCCCAGTTGTTGTGCTTCCCTCACCGTATACATAGCAAGGAATTTCTTGGTGAGGATGCACTTTCAACACAAACAAGTTGTGTTGAGGTGAAAAATGTCTTGCTCACCATGGCACCAAGAAAGAGTTTCTTTCCAACAACTCTTAAATATTGTAGTGTTGAGAAACACCCAAGGAACTGTTTTTATAAGTCTATCAAAGAACTTCAAGAGAACCCAAAAAGATTTGTGTTTCTGATTTCTTGTTTTCCAACTTATAAAAAACAGTTTCTGCAGATAGTTTTTAGTACTGCGAAGGGAAACTCTTTTGATAAAAAGAGACCTCCTAGATTCTTCATAAAAGAAGACAATACCACTATCTTGATAGGAAGTATCAGGAATTGAGCAACGAATCAATTCATGCTTTGAGGTGATACACTCAGATAACTGAGATTTAAGCTCCTCTTGTAATTCGTTTAGTTTATCACAACTAATTGGATTACGCAAAGGAGGACCATTGCTCTCACTGATTATTAAATCAATATCAACCTCAACATGAATATTATTCATCATAACTTGATTTAGCCTGTCAAGAGATTCTTGCTCTTTCTGGAGGTATAACTCAACATCAAGAGATAAGCTCTCAAGCTTCTTTTCAATCCCTGAAAACACTTCAAGTGGTTTTAAACCTGGTGGAGGTTTAGATAGAATTTCTTCTACAGATTTTATTAAATCAGTCATGGAAGAGAATTTTGAAATCCTTGGATCTGGTGGTGCATTTATTGAGATAGCACTACTGTCCATAGAGTCAGATCGCTATAAACACAGACTTGTAAGGTCTTGAATGTGTTTGCCTGCTCTGATACCAATTGAAAAAGTGGGGGTACAACAACCACACCCAATATTTTTCTTATCAATCTGTATGGACAAACTCCAATATACTTTCTACAGAATCAACTAGACAGTCATACTCAATCTAGATAAAAAGTATATCAAAGAGCTTATATCTCAATCTCTCGATTTGATATATACTCAAGCAAATAGAAATCTGCGAGTCTTTATCAAATACCAGAGAAATAACTTGGATGGTACCAAAAACCAATATCCAAGTGTCAATCAATTTAAATCAACAACCAAAAGATCGGATATTCTAATTGATTGAACAACGCACAACATAGACACCAGAATTTTGTTATATAACATAGACACCAGAATTTTGTTAACGAGGAAACCGCAAATGCATAAAAACCCCGGGACCTAGTCCAGATTGAGCACACACTGTATTAAGCCGTTACATACACTAGCCTACTCCAAATTAACTTCGGTCTGGACTGTGGTTGAACCCCAATCAATCTCACACTGATCCAAGGTACAATTATGTTCCTACGTCTCTGATCCCAACAGGATACTACGTACTTGATTCCCTTAGCTGACCTCACCCACAACTAAGACTTGCTACGACCCAAAGTCGGAGACTTTAATAAACAAATCTGTATCATACAGAAAATTCTACGGTAATAGATAAATCCGTCTCCCATGAATATACCTACGAGTTTTGTTCCGTCTTTTGATAAATCAAGGTGAACAGGAACCAATTGATAAATTGGACTTATATTCCCGAAGAACAACCTAGTATTATCAATCACCTCACAATAATCCTAATCGACGCAGCGAAAAAAGATATTGTGGAATCACAAACGATGAGATGAAGTGTTTGTGATTTCTTTTATATCTTGCCTATCGGAGATATAAATCTCAAGCCAATTACTACAATTGTACTCGTACGATAGAAAAAAAAAGATCATATCACGCAACTACGAGAAAATAGTATCGGTATGGCTTCACAATCCCAATGAAGTCTTTAAGTCGTTAACCTGGTTTAGAAGAAGAAACCAAAGGTTAAAGGAGAATCGACTCTAGCTTAGCACAAATAGTATCACACACAAGGTGTGGGGATTAGGTTTCCTAGTTGCTAGAGTTCTCCCTTATATAGTCTTTCAAATCAGGGTTTGCAATCAATGTTAGCTTGGTAACAAAGCATTCAATATTCACCGTTAGATGAAAACGTGATTTAGATTCAAGCTAATATCTTTCAACCGTTAGATCGAAAACTAGCTTGTTACACACAAATGAAATGCACGTTTCTAGGCTTATGTAACCGTACCCAAACTTGTACATTTGTTGGTTCAACAATAGTCAACCAAATGGTTAGCCATATGATCACTTTCATCTGAACCATATTCTTCTTTACCATAACTAGTTTAAGTGACTCAAATGAACTAGTTAGAGAGTTGTTCAATTGCAAGGAAATCTTATGTAACTACACAAGACACAATCGAAGCAAAAACGATTTGATTCACTCGAATCGGTTCATGAACTATATATCCATGGTTTGGAATTTGCATTCCTTAGTTTATATAAGAATAAGTTCACAAACATCGTTTTTAGATATAACTGTTTGTGGGTGAAAACCGTTTCTGCTGATTTCAGTAATTTCGTGTGAGTGTGGGTGAGAAACAAATCTAAACCCAAAACAATGTACTGCACGGAAGTACTTTTGATTCGAGAGATCAATCTGTACAATCCTGTCCTAAACCAAGAAATGGCCGTTCCAGGCTTGCTTCGGTCACAAAGTGAAGGAGAAGGGTTGGTCTTAGGGAGGGAAGCGAAGGAAGTGTTGAGGCCAGAATAGTTGATTCTGGAAGTGTGGGTGTTTTGCGACTTGTATCCGAAAGTTGAACTGGCGAGCTGAACGTAAATCTACCAGGTGATTTCTGGATGTGTATTGTTCTCCTGACCAAAAACTTGTTGTTTGGTGGAAATAGGTGAAATCTATTTATACAAGTCGTAATAAAACGTACCCTGGCCTCGTAAGAAGTGGAAGCGGTTGAGTGGTGGAAAAGTGGTAACGGGTAACGCCTGGAATTGATGTTTCCATAATGAAGATGCGTTTCACCACTTATTTCTTGCCATTACTAACCGCCTCACTCTTATGACACTTTCTTGTAACGGGAGTATTGCACGCCGCACGCTGTAAACCGCCAGACCAATACCTGATGAACATCCCCCAGTTTGTGACATGTTTTGATGTCTCGAATGTTTCATTGGAAAACGTGTAGCATGTTGATATGTGCGGAAAGTTAAGATAGAGAAGCTTGCCGGTTCAGTGACGACCTTCGACGGCCGAGATTTTTCATCTCAGGAGGAAGGGTAGCCGTTGATCGCGGGTACCTTCCGTTTGGCGGCCACTGGCGTGGCCGTGGTGCTGGCATGGCTTGCGCATGCCTTTGGCGTGGCCAAATTAGGGTTTGACACAAACCATGGAATTTGGCGTCGCGGCCAAAAGTTTCCACATGCTTGGTGGCGAACTTGTACGGCTGAGATCCACACCTCAGGAGGAAGGGTAGCCATTGATTATGGATACCTTCCGTTGGTGGCCAGAGGCGTGGTAGCGTCGCTGGCATGCGCGTCTGGCATGCGCGTCTGGTAAGCGCGTCTGGCATGCGCGTCTGGTAAGCGCGTTTGACATGCGTGTCTGGCATGTGCGGCATGCGCGTGCGACATGCTGGCGTTTTTGGGAAGCTGGCGTGTTTTGGGAAGCCAACTTAGTATCGAGACCTTTTTGAGGCCGTGGCAGGTTTGAAGCGACCTGATTGGTCGACGGGAAGAGGGCCGGCATGCTAGGGAGCGTCCGCACTTTTAGCGCGATGTGGCGGATTTGGTTTCCTAGCTTGTTTAAGCATGGTTTCGACCAACAGGGTACAATATACTACGCGGGGCGCGAATACCTAATTTGCAAACTAGTTGGGTTTATGAGTTCTTTTCGAGTTATCACAATAATTAGATGGATTTTGTATGCTGCCACACAAAATCTTTATCTACAGAATGCAGTGTGCTTTCTGTCTGAGCATTTCATGCAATGGCCTTAACTTTGGTACTTGGAGGTTCATGCTACTCCGTTGCGAGTGAACATAAATCCGTCATGCCATACTGATTAAGGGTTCTGCTGGTGAACATAACACAGGAAAGTACTCAGTGAGTCTCGTATTGGCCAGGTGCCGAAATTTACAGAGTGTTATGGATAAAAGTGTATTGAGCGGATCAATAAATATGTCGGTGGAGAGGTTAGTACTCGCAACACCGCTTCCTCGCAGAGTGACGTCACATATGATGCAAGGTTTTACGATTTTAACCCTAAGCTAAAAACCACCATCAACAATAACCTACTCAAGTTTGCGGACTGGGTTCGCGGACTTAAGTTCCCGGACGGAGTTCACAAACTCCAGCAGAAATTCTCGGGATAAGAACTTCCGCCAGTTCGCGGACTTGTCTCACGCCACCATGCCGGTTCTCTTGATCAACAAAGTTCGTAAACTTCGGTTCAAGGAATAAGGACTTATACATATATGTGTTACCACAACAATGCTTATATCCTCCATTGGTTATATAATCTAAACTCTCATTTCAATCATTGGAACATTCTTAGAGGACGTTGATATTCTATAGTTGTTATCCACAAACTATTTTTCGTCAAAGTAAGCAATTTCCAAAGTGGTTGAAACTTGTCATGACTTTCGTCACTAGGTAAAGATGAACTTGGTTAAAGCGAAAGCTTACCAGTACATATTTCGATAAATAGATAGGCGAGATAAACTCGGCTGGAAATAGCAAATGTGTATAATCTAAGTCTATATAGGAAAACGACTTTTGTCTCAAGATAGGAGATAAATATACTTTTGAGTGATAGATAAGTTCAAGTCTCCACATACCTTTTAGTCGATGAAGATCCACCGGTTCCTTGAGTATTCCTTCGTCTTGTATGATGATCGCCATGGAGTTCTTGAGCTCCACTACACTTTCTATCCTAGTCCGAGACCTTAGCTATAGTAGACTATAAATCAAGACTTATAGTTTTGATCACTAACATTGACAAACATGCTTGAGATAGCAACCCATGCGAGTTCGACCGAGCAATGATCTAACAATATGTAAAGCACCATAATTTAGTTTTGTCTAATTCCGACCAATATCTAATTGTATAACCGAAATCCCTCTTGGGAAACTCAATATTATCTAACACTTAACTAATATATGTTTCCATAGATATGTTTTGCTTGATGATAAAACAAAAATATACATTCGAAAATCTCAAAAAGATTCTCAAATATTTCGGTTTGAGATCTCACATTGAGTCAAGGAATATCTTTGAACAATTAATAAATAACATTTCAGCACTTGTTTAAATTACTCGTTATGTCGACACCTTGAACTTTTCCATTTAGCAAACCCAATTTCTAAAATCACACAAATCATAAAGTTTTCGTGACTAAAGAAATCAGTTTTGCATGGTGGGATCGGTTCTACCATGACTCCGAATGTAGGTAGGGATCGGTTCTACCACGATTCCCAATATAGGTAGGGATCGGTTCTACCTTGAATCCCAATATAGGTATGGATCGGTTCTACCTTGGTTCTCTATATAGGTTAGGGTTGGTCCAACCTTAGATCTTCAGTGAAAATCAGACCATCAATTCTATTGCTTTCTTTCAACTACGAAATAAGTTCGTAAATCACTTCCTTAAACTCATGTAGTTAAATATAGTGTTTCTAGATATGAATCAAACCTAAGTTTACTACGTTGAAATTAATAAGTTTAAAAGATAAGGAATATACTTCGTAAATAAGTATAGCTAAGTTGCAAAGCAACTTGTACATTCTTCCTTGACACTTTGATCATAATAAGATGAATAAGTTTCTAATATTAGAGTTTCATGTATATAACTTCGCATGTTATGTTTTCAATCAAAACGACTTGAAAGTAATGATATTGAAATGGAAACAAGTCAAGTCTTGTATTACTAACCTCAAGTAGAAAGATGATGTCTTCGTTGATGTCAATATGTCTTCGGAATCTTAAGGTCTTCAAAGTAATACTTGTATGTCTCAACATTTCTAGACTTCCTAGTCTAACCTAATGAAGTTGACTTAAGTAGTTCTAATCAAGCAACTCTTGAGTTTTGATACTAAAATATGACAACCAACCTTGACATACCAATACTTGGAAGGTTCAACCGAGCAATGCTCTAACAAGAAGACATCGGTTACTTATTATTTAGGACTTAGAATTTAATTGTGATACCTATGATACACTAAATTTAAATCCTCGTGAAGCTAAACACATAATTGGGCGGGATATTTGGATCTTCAGTTCCACAAAGGACTCAAAGTTGCGAGCAACCGGCTACTAACGCGGACAAATGAGTGAAAATATAATTACCGTAGATGATGTGTCTATTTTAATTTTTTTTTTTTTGAAGAATCGAAATCTGTTGTTTTACATATGTTGTTTTTTCCACTTCTTCTCACTAAAACACGAGGGACTATTTTTTTTTAAAGAATACGAGAATTATACGATTATAAACAGGAATAGAAGCAAAAACCTAGTTTTACCGTTGTAATAAATCAGGAAAATATCCTAATACATACCAAAATGTTAGCTCACTCTTAACTAACTCGAACTACCATACATTTCAACTACTAACACTTGTCAGTTTATTTATAGTCAGTTGTGTCTCTTCTCTAACACCCCAGCAAGTCCAAGGCCGAAATAAGAGACACGTTGAGATGGTGACGCAACAATGAAGGTAAAAAGTACACTACCAACTTTTTCGGAAACCTACATGGACAAAACCAATGCAATCACAAGTAGGTCAAAGCAAAGACCTTTGAATAAGATTGCATATAGAGTTTTTACCTTTCTCTTCAACAATCAATATGTTTAGACCAAAGGTCTGTGAACCTGATTGTGTAGAAGATTTTTCGGACGATCTCAAAATCAATATTCAAGATCAATCTAATCGTATTAAAATTAAGAGGATCCGAATTCTAGCAAGTATGAAACTTGCAATCTATCTTTCAGGATGAGAATTTAACAAGAACGAGTCTTGTTTTTTATCTCAATTAATAAGGACTTAAACTATCTAGATTGGTTACGTACTACTTGCGTTATTATAATTATAAAGGTAAAAAAAATATAATGGGGAAAAAAGAAAAATACAAGATACCAGAAATTTCGTTAGCGAGGAAAATTTCACCTGCAAAAAACCTCGGGACCTCGTCGAGCTTTTAACGCCATACTGTATTAAACTATTGCAGACACTAGCCTACTATCAGACTTCCAAAATGGAATGTAGTTGACACCGAATTCATCATCCAAGAAATTCACTACAGTCGTGTTCCTTACGCGTCTTGAGCCTCATATGATTCGGGAAATTGATTTCCTTAGATGACGTCCTTTACATCCTAAGAATTGCTTCAACCCCAGTGAAGACTTTTGATACCCATCTTCCTCTAACATACAATCCTATTTGATTTCCATTTTTATTTTCCAATCTAGGTTTGGAAATCTGTTTGTAGTAGACAAAGTCCATCAAATCTCACAATTCCGGAATACTTACACTCAGTTGGTTGAGAATCCTGAATTACTAACCACCTCTCAAGAACAATTCAAACAAATCAACGAAGAGTTTAGATATCTATATTAAGGAATCACAAAGTCTGGGACGAAGAGAACTTTGTGATTTTTATCTATCTTGTTCCTGATATGAGATTATGAAAACCTCACGGATCAATAAGAACATGATTCGGATACACGAAATATCAGGTAAAAGATAGTCTGAACGGGCTTCATGAATCCCTAAGTGGAGTCTTTAAAGTTGTAACCTATGTTTCTTAGAGTAAACCTAGGTTTTAGAGTACAACTATAGCTTTGAAACTAGAACACAAGAGTTCTAAAAATTGAGAAATCATACTGCAAGAGTCTTTTTATTTATAGGTTTTCAAAGGTCCAGGTAGCTTTCAATTAAACCTAGTGTAGCTTAGAATTCAAGCAAACACTTTCTCAGTTTAGATGAAATCTTATTAGGGATTCATGTAAGCATGTCAGAAGTTCTCCTTGAAATTACACATAAGAATAAGCATCATGGTCTAGGATTATGGAACTGTGCATAATAATGGTTCATAGTGGCTTTGTATCTTTTGAAGTCAACTTACAAGCACGTAGTGGTGGTCAATAACACTCAAGACTTAATCATTGATCCACAAACACAAAGTGATTTAGTGAATATATGTATTTGAAGTGTCTATGAAATATCTAACAAAAGCAAACATTATCATATATAATAGTTCGTATAATTCTGCTAATCTTGGAACTGGATTGGTTTGGTAACCACTGACAGTTCGTGAATTCAGGCCACAAGGTTTTGCAGACCTTGGAAGTTCGCAAAAGTCAGGCCATAAGGGTTTGCAAACCTTCGCAGTTCACGAAAGTCAGATGGTAGGGTTTGCAGACCAGGTTTGCGAACCAACCTCATTATCGAACTCATATATAAAGGGTCCAATACAATATTCAAAATTAAGAATTACTTTGGAAAAACATACAAGTATGTATACCTATCACCAAACAGTTCTTTTTCTCGCATAATTGTTTTGAAACATTCCCAATAGCTATATATAGTGTGCGATGTTGCTTGGGCGATTTCCAAAGGATCAACTTGAAACAAAAATAGTTCTTGAACAACAAATTATATTTAACTAAGATTATTAAGGATCTATCAATATCCATCGCTTGAATCATATTTTGAGAGTTTAACCAAGACAAGCTTGAACTTAAAATTTCTTCTTTGCAATATTAAATTTACTAAAATCATACGACATAGTCTCATAAGATAAAATAGTGAATGTAGTGAGTGAATAGGATATGCCAGTCTTAACATACCTCTTTGGATGACGCTCTCGCAAGTATCTTCGTTTGTTCTTCAATCTTGAATTTTCAAGGGTTATTCAGTGATGTTTGATACACAATTGTAATCCTAGTTCTAGACTTGGATTTAGTAGACTAGAAATCAAGAAATGGTTTTTTACATATAACTTTGAGTCTTTGACAATAAGCTTGAGATAGCAAAACTTGTGAGTTCAGCCGAGCATGCTCTAACAGATTTCCGCAATTTGAAAAATAGGTTGGTCGTGAGGTAAGTTGCTCCCGTATTTTCACAAAACAAAAAAGGAATTCAGGGAGAATAAATTTCAAATCTAACATCAAGATCAATTTAGATGGTGTATTTGCCAGAACTCGAACTCTGCTTTATTGTTAGATCGGGAAATAATCTTTTGCATCTTAAAGCACCATGAAATGAGATTAGGAATATATATATATATATATATATTTCTACTCCACTATTTTATCGTTTATCCATTTTTAGAGCATTGCTCGTGTTAGAGCACTGCTCGGTCGAACTCGCAAGCGTTGCTATCTCAAGCTTGTTTGTCAAGTTTAGGTGATCAAAACTATAAGTCTTGATTTCTAGTTTACTTATAGCTATGTCTCGGATTAGGATAAAATGTGTAGTTGAGATTTAGAATTCACGGCGTTCATCGATTGAAGACGAAGATCTACTGAGAAGAGCTTGGAGGAACTTCATCAACAAAAGGTATGTGGAAAGTAAAACTTATCTATCACTCAGAAGTCTATTCTATCCTATCTCCTATTCAGACTAAGTCGTATAAATATTATAGACTTTATATTATACAAATTTGATATTTCGAGCTGAGTTTAACTCGCTTATATCTTTCTCGAAATATGTGTTGAAAAGATTTTTGCTTTAACTACGTTTATCATTATTCTTGACGAGTTTAGTTGTAAACGATTTATTTGTTGGAAACTAAACAATGAGTCAAAATATGATCATGTGAAAATTGCCTTAAAACATCTTATATGATTTGTGTGAGACAATCATTTGATATAGACTCAAAATGTTTCGTACTGATCATTAGATCACTTGAAAATTACTTATAAGCTAATAGTTTGTGTGAGACAACGATTACCGTCTTCTAAGGATGTTTCAATGATTGACATGGGAGTTTAGAACAAATAACCATTGTCTGGATATAGCACAGTATGCATACCAGTATGCAAAATGTTGTAGTGTGATTCAGGTCTGGGAACCAAGTATGCATACCAGTATGCGAACGTTTTTTACTGTTAAAGTCCAGGAACCAAGTTTGCATACCCGTTTGCAAACAGTTTCACCTGAGTTGCAGTCCGGTACGACAGTATGCATACCCATTTGCAAACTGTCGGATAAGCCAAATGTCCGGAACTTAAGTTTGCATACCCGTTTGCAAACTAAGTTGGTTTAAGTTCTAAAATCGGTTAGGTATGATGTCATACTCATGAACTAATAAATATATATATATATATTAAGGAATACAATCTTTGCAAATTGTGGCTTAATGTTCATGAATCGATTGTCTTGAATCAAATCCGATTTTGTTACAATTGTGTCTTGTATACTTCTATGAGAATATAAATAATTGAACAACTCTATGAGTAATGCAATTAGATTTATTTGATTATCATTTGATCTAGAAGAGTTAGATGAATGTTGAAAAAGCGGGGGTCTAACAACCACACCCAATATTTCGCTTAGCAATCTGTATGGACTAACTCCAATATATTTTCAAGAGAATCAACTAGCAGTCAGACCCAATCTTTAAAAAAAGTGTATCCAAGAGTTATATCTCTCTTTCTCAATTCAATCTGCAATCAAACAAATAGGAATTTGCGAACCCGATTGAATATAAGAAATAACTTTGACAATATCAAAAACCAATATCCAACTGTCAGTCAATTTAATCAACAACCAAAGGTTGGATTCGCAATTGATTGAACTTAAGCATAACATGTGATATTTCAAATATATAAACAAATATAATGCGGAAAATAAATGACACAGACACACCAGAAATTTTGTTAACAAGGAAACCGCAAATGTAGAAAAATCTCGGAACCTAGTCCAGATTTAAACACCACACTGTATTAAGCCGCTACAGACACTAGCCTACTCCAAGTTAACTTCGGAATGGAATGTAGTTGAGCCCTAACCAATCTCACACTGATCAAGGTACAGTCGCGTTCCTCACGCATCTAGAACCACGTCGGATTCTACGCACTTGATTCCCTTAGCGGATATCACCCACAACTAAGAGTTGCTACGACCCAAAGTCGAAGACTTGATGAACCAATCTGTCTCACACTGAAAAGTCTATTGAATAGATAAATCCGTCTTTTAATAAATCAGGGTGAACAGGAACCAATTGATACACCAGACTTATATTCCTGAAGAAAAGCCTAGTAATATCAATCACCTCACAATGATCTTAATTGTATGATAGCGAAACAAGATATTGTGGAATCAGAAACGATGAGACGAAGATGTTTATGACTACTTTTTATCTTGCCTATCGGAGATTAAATCTCGACCAAATCTTAGAGAAGATAATACTCAATCAAGATAGAAAACAACAAGATCAGAACACGCAACTACAGAGAAAATAGTTGGGTCTGGCTTCACAATCCCAATGAAGTCTTCAAGTCGTTAACCTACCGGGTTTTGGAAAAACCTAATGTTAAAGGAGAATCGACTCTAGCCGCAACTAGTATCACACATGAGGTGTGGGGATTATGTTTCCCAGTTGCTAGAGTTCTCCCTTATATAATCTTCAAATCAGGGTTTGCAATCAATGTTACCTTGGTAACAAAGCATTAAATATTCACCGTTATATGAAAACCTGATTAGACTCAAGCCAATATCTTTCAACCGTTAGATCGAACTTAGCTTGTTACACACAAATGAAAATTGTCTTCATTTATATATGAGTAACCGTACTAAACATGTACACCTTGTTGGCTCTACAATAGTTAACCGTAGTTTCCATATGAACACTTTCATATCAACCATATTCATATCAACCATAACTAGTTCAAATGACTCAAATGAAACTAGTTCTAGTTGTTCAATTGTTTATATTCTTATAGAAGTATACAAGACACAATTTAAGCAAAATCGATTTTGATTCACTCGAATCAATCCATGAACATCATAGCCACGGTTTTCAAAAGATTGCATTCCTTTATATAGAAATGTATTAGTTCATGAACAAGCCGATTTTAGAACATAATTGTAGCGCCTTCTAAGCTAGCAAGTGATTAATCCAAGAGATTAGCTAAATAAAGAGGCACTAAGAATCTAAATCATTTACTTAAACATTAAATTTAGAACTCTGCTACAAAAACTTAATCCAAAACTAGCCCCGCTCAGAAATATATATATATACAAGGATTCCTCTCAGATGATACATATACAATAGTCATTTGGTTTACAAATAAAATATACAACATAATAAACATAGCAGAAGTTAATTAACTAGCGAACTCAACCCTTGAAGCTTTCGCTGGCAACTCTGAGCTGTCACTGAAACTGAAAGTGGGAATGGGTGAGCACATCATCCCTAAAAGGGGTTCCCAGTAGGAATAACATTTAACTTTCAAGTAATCATCGCAAGATTTGGAAAACAATGATGTTTTCCCAAATATTAAAAAGTGACCAAGTCACTGAAATAAACAAACATGTATATGGAAAAACACCTTCTTCAAACAATGTATACTATTCGTGCTAACCACACTCATTAGCTATTGATATCACCAAGACCATGATGACCCACTCTAAGCAATAAAAGCTGAATTCATGTAGGTATAAATATGAAGGAGCGTATCATATATACCACAATTGGAAATTCTCATTCCCCATAACAATTCATAATGACAAACAAAGCATTCCAAGTCCTTTCCAAATCATGGAAAGATTCACAGAATCAACAGAATTATCATAATGCAATTTAAACAAAACATGGAATGCACAACTAGACAATGCATGAATTTGATAAACATAAATCTTTGTAAAAGAAAACATCGATGGTTACAAGAGAGTCAAATGTATTCCCACCTCTTTTGATGACAAGCCACGCCTACCTCGAGATCCACGATCCACTGGTTCATCCTTTAAATCGATCGTTCTTAATAGACTAACCGTTAATCACACAAGAAGTCTAAGAATCTAGCCAAAAGGCTCACACAAGAATCATACAAGTCTATCTAATGGTTCTAAGCCCATTTATGACCTTACACCTTTTCATTCTCTGTCTTTAGCATAGCTAAGGTTTACTAATTCAATTGGGTTGGTCCTATAGCCCAATAGCTAAGTCTTATGAATATCTACAACATTGTAGAAGGAATTAATGTCGATTCAGACCATAACGGTCCAATTCATGTTCACTAGGAACACTGGCTATAAGCCCAAGTTCACTAAGTAGGCCCATTAACTAAAGTCCAGTCCATCTGAGTCAACTAACGGTCACTAATGGCCAAAAGAGTCAACTGACGGTCAACATATATTCAAAGTCATGTCCACTTGTCAAGGTCCTGGTCAAAAGGTCAACTAAGTTAAACTGATTTGACTCAGTCACATAGTCCGAGTAAGCTAAACAAAACGAGTCAGACTGAATAAGTTCAGTCAGACAGGCATAAGGTTCATGCCTGAGCCACAAGCACAAGCCAAAGATTCTACCACACCTGCAACTCTAATCCTAGTTCAATTTTACCAACCTGATTCTATCATTGATCATTATATAAATAAATTCACTATAACAGAATTCTACAATTCACAACTGAAACTAAGTTTACCTGCAAAAGCAGTATCAAGCTTTCCCCTAAAGATTCATTCAACACCTTCATCTAACCCTCATTCCCAATTTCAAATCATTCTTAAAACATACAACCCAACCGAACTCAGCTTATACGAATACAAACTCCAATTCCCAGTTCCAGTTCCAATTCCACAAATACACAAACAACATCACTATATCTGCAACTACAGTTCCATGAAATTGAACAACATTACCACCAACTCATTATATATGTACCAGTTCCATTGCTTACAATTCAACACACTCCAAAATATGAATTTCAATTTCATTACATAATCATCAACATCCATAGCACCACTTCAATTCCTCCACTAACAGTTCTCTGGCATTCTTATTAACATTAACTCCACCAGCACAAACTGAATCTGCAGTTCCACCAGAATCACAACTTACACCACCATCCATACACATTCATTCATATAACCCATTTCTCAACACAACCACCTTCATACCCACAATTATTAAACCATTCATCTTACTTCAGTTGCATTACATAACACAGATAACACCACCATCTCCAATTACCACTATCAGATCAAATATACACGCAATCCAGTCCGCTGAACCTGTAACTCAATCACACTGCAACTTCAATTGAGATCATACTCAATCCAATAATCACAGTTACTCATATTCATCTCTTGAAATCACTCATCATACAGGCCATAACAACAACAACAACAACAACAACACCTTCCTTAAACTCAATTTCTCAATTCAGATATACATAAATTCATCCCAAGTAATTCTGCACTTCAATGACCCATTCTAAAACAATCTCAATTCCTGCGTCTCAATTATTATGCCAATTAACAATCTTATAAACTCAAAATTGAACAGAAAGCTTTACTCAATTAACTAAGAAAAACCATTACCTCTGATTAGTTATACTCAAGCAATTGAACTTGATTCAGTAACACATCACCTTTTCATTTTTAATTCATCAGTTCATCACAACCAATTCTTAACTCAAGACTTCTATAATTCGAACCAAGAACAACAACCCACTTCTTCATATCAACAGAACTCATTTCCAAACAATCTTCTAAATCCTCACTTACATCGACTCAAGAACCCTAATTCCATTTAACATAAATCTATCTTCTCAATTTATCACCACAACAACTTCAGAAGTCTCAATTAAACAAACCCATCTTACAATTTTATCTAAATCTTCTCAATCTTTTCCTAATTCGAATTCTAATACAACATGCACAAAACCTAATTATCAAACTCAAATTACTCTTCGAGATAACACTAAAAATCCAATTAAACATCAACCCAATTGTTCTTAGTCCTTCATTATCACTATATTATCATCAATTCTACGCACCCTAACTTCAAAAACCCGATTTTCAATTTATAACAACTCAATCTTCTCCAACATCAATATCATATCTCTCAGTTCACCGACAGTCACTACATGATCTTTCTCCCCTTGTTTCGATCTCAAATTCATCAATTTGGTTCACAAACCATCAGAGAATGAAGAACAGAGGAAGAACAGAAGAAAAAAGAAGAAATAACGAGAAGAAAGAAGTATATGAAAGAAGAAGAAAATACAGAAGAATTTTATCTTCTCGATCGGGTGAAGATAAGATCAAGGATGATACTATTTCACCCACTCTCTTCGCTAAGGGAACTCCAGGTCGGTCTATTTGTGAAAATACTATTTTTCCCTTCAAACCAATCGGATGATTACTTCTTCGTCTGGTATCTGATTGACACGTTCGAGTAGCCTAATTCGCATAACTTTTCGATATCTATTCAACGGTACTAGTTTTGTATCTAGATCGTTGTTAGATTAATTAATATTAATTATCGTTCGCGTTAAACTAATCGAGTTATTATCGGCTAATTCGACACTTGACCGGTCTAACAGTGTTGACAAGCTTGCGGTTCTTTACATTCTCCCCACCTTATTCATTTTCGTCCTCGAAAATCAAACCATCCTTCTGGTTTTCAGAAACTTCCCACCTTATAGAATAATCTCATCTCTTGTCTAAACGCAGACGACATAAAACAAAGCACAAACCTATATGGCTCTACAACTAAAATACAAAATTTGTAGCTCTAGCTTAAATTACGCTGATTTAAGTTCTATCAAATTGGGAAGTCTAAGTTTCTTACACTAATTTATGTAATGCAAAACTATAGATTTTAGTCTTTAACCTGTCTACACAAGTTTATATTTTGTAACATATGTGTCTCTAACTACAAGGAAGAATCCTCCGGATCTGAATGCAGTTGCCCTGCCAAGGTTGGCCAAGCCCAACAATGTCTTCCTACAAACAGAGAAAACACAACCTTCACTATTCCCCAGTACCGGATTAACTAAGTATTAATTTATTAAGATCAATTAGTCTCTAGACTTTCATCGTAATTGGTGTAAGTCTGATAAATTTACTACGTAAAATATATAAATAGTTCACATCATTTTAAGCAATTTAATCATCAAAACTTATTTTTATTTATCATTATTATTGTTATTTATTTATTTTAATGAACTCGGATTTTTTTTAATTCCAAATGAAACAATATTATTATAACTAAATAATTTTTAAATTCATGTATGATTTAAAAATAACTGAATGTTATAATTATTATCCAAATATTACTGTTATTATTTCCAATGTATCTATTTCTTTACTTCGTCGTATGACTTGGTATAAGTAAATATCCGCTAACAATTTCTCATAGTTGTTTGGTATTAATATTCTATTATATTATTATTATCAACTATATTATCTCAAAAATTATTACACATCAACGACAACATCGGTGAAAGGCAAACGAGCGACAGGCTGAGTGCCTACACCCTTTTGAATAACAATGCCTAACCATAAAAGTAATTATATTTATTATTATTATTATGATTGTTATTATTATTTTTTATTATTTTTGATTATTATTACTATTATTATTATTATATTTATTTCTTATTTCTTAGACCGATAAAAGTTAATCGTAACTAATCGTAATGCAATTTCAATTTTATTATTAATACTAAATTTGATTTGATCTAACTTTATTTTCTTAAATTTATATTATTGTTAAATAATCATTAAGTTGTACTGTTAATAAAATTTACATTTTGCTATTACTATCCTATAATTATTATCCAAATGATATTTACAATAACTCTAAATTTTATAGTAAAATATTATAGTTTAATTTTATAATAGTGATGGTCGAACTATTATTCTAACTACTCTTACAAATATTATTGAGTCCCAAAATATTATTAACATTTACGTATTTATAAATTGTTGATCCTATATATAAGTCGAAGTGCTCCATAACTTTCTATGTGATTTTCAAGATTTATCAATAATACTAATCTCACTATTTCTCTAGTGTTGGATTGTGTACGTGCTAGACTAATTATTCTCTAATCTTTACTAGCTCAAGTTATTGGTGTACCCTACAATTTTTACTTCATTACATAAACAACCAACCAAACAAACAAATCAATCAGTCAATAAATCTTTTAATTACTGATACATTTTAGTTATTAAGATTTATCTCACAAACCCAACCCAGTTCTAAACTAATCTAGTTCATTAACTGGCACTGGCTATTTCTATCCTTTTCCCATATAAGATCTAATAATGAGCTCTGATACCAACACTGTAGCGCCCCCTAAGCTAGCAGCTGATTAATCCAAGAGATTAGCTAAATAAAGAGGCACTAAGAATCTAAATCATTTACTTAAACATTCAACTTAGAAATGTGCTACAAAAACTTAACCCAAAACTAGTCCCACTCAGAAATATATATATATACAAGGATTCCTCTAAGATGATACATATACAATAGTCATTTGGTTTACAAATAAAATACACAACATAATAAACATGGCACAAGTTAATCAACTAGCGAACTCAACCCTTGAAGCTTTCGCTGCGCAACTCTGACCTGTCACTGAAACTGAAAGTGGGAATGGGTGAGCACATCATCCCTAAAAGGGATGCCCAGTAGGAATAACATTTAACTTTCAAGTAATCATGGCAAGATTTGGAAAACAATAATGTTTTCCCAAACATTAAAAAATGACCAAGTCATTTAAATAAACAAACATGTATATGGACAAACTCCTTCTTCAAACAATGTATAATATTCGTGCTAACCACACTCATTAGCTATTGATATCACCAAGACCATGATGACCCACTCTAAGCAATAAAAGTTGAATTCACCATAATTGGAAATTCTCATTCCCCATAACAATTCATAATAACAAACAAAGCATTACAAGTCCTTTCCAAATCGTGGAAAGATTCACAGAATCAACAGAATTATCATAATGCAATTTAAACAAAGCATGGAATGCACAACTAGACAATGCATGAATTTGATAAACATAAATCATTGTAAAAGAAAACATCAATGGTTACAAGAGAGTCAAATGTATTCCCACCTCTTTTGATGACAAGCCACGCCTACCTCGAGATCCACGATCCACTGGTTCATCCTTTGAATCGATCGTTGTTAATAGACTAACTGTTAATCACACAAGAAGTCTAAGAATCTAGCCAAAAGATTCACACAAGAATCATGCAAGTGTATCTAATGGTTCTAAGCCCATTTATGACCTTACACCTTTTCATTCTCTGTCTTTAGCATAACTAAGGTTTACTAATTCAATTGGGTTGGTCATATAGTCCTAAGTCTTATGAATATCTACAACATTGTAGAAGGAATTAATGTCAATTCAGACCATAAGGGTCCAATTCATGTTAATTAGGAACACTGGCTATAAGCCCAAGTTCACTAAGTAAGCTCATTAACTAAAGTCCAGTCCATATTAGTTAACTAACGGTCACTAATGGTCAAAATAATCAACCGACGGTCAACATCCATTCAAAGTCAAGTCCACTTGTCAAGGTCAAGGTCCTGGTCAAAAGGTCAACTTGTTAAACTGATTTGACTCGGTCACATAGTCTAAGTAAGCTAAACAAAACGAGTCAGACTGAATAAGTTCAGTCAGACAAGCATAAGGTTCAGGCCTGAGCCACAAGCACAAGCCAAAGATTCTACCACACCTGCAACTCTAATCCTAGTTCAATTTCACCAACCTGATTCTATCATTGATCATTATATAAATAAATTCACTATAACAGAATTCCACAATTCACAACTGAAACTAAGTTTACCTGCAAAAGCAGTATCAAGCTGTCCCCTAAAGATTCACTCAACACCTTCATCTAACCCTCATTCCCAATTTCAAATCATTCTCAAAACATACAACCCAACTCAGCTTATACGAGTAAAAACTCCAATTCCCAGTTCCAATTCCACAAATACACAAACAACATCACTATATCTGCAACTGTAGTTCCATCAACTTTAACAACATTACCACCAACTCATTATATATGCACCAGTTCCATTGCTTACAATTCAACACACTCCAAAATATGAATTTTAATTTCGTTAACATAATCATCAACATCCATAGCACCACTTCAATTCCTCCACTAACAGTTCTCTGGCATTCTTATTAACATTAACTCCACCAGCACAAACTGAATCTGCAGTTCCACCAGAATCACAACTTACACCACCATCCATACACATTCGTTCCTGTAACCCATCTCTCAACACAACCACCTGCATACCCACAATTATTAAACCATTCATCTTACTTCGGTTACATTACATAATACAGATAACACCACCATCTCCAATTACCACTATCAGATCAAATATACACGTGATCCAGTCCCCTGAACCTGTAACTCAATCACACTGCAACTTCAATTGAGATCATACTCAATCCAAAAATCACAGTTACTCATATCCATCTCTTGAAATCACTCATCATACAGGCCATAACAACAACAACAACAACAACAACACCTTCCTTAAACTCAATTTCTCAATTCAGATATACATAAATTCATCCCAACTAATTCTGCACTTCAATGACCCATTCTAAAACAATCTCAATTCCTGCGTCTCAATTATTATGCCAATTAACAATCTTATAAACTCGAAATTGAACAGAAAGCTTTACTCAATTAACTAAGAAAAACCATTACCTCTGATTAGTTCTACTCAAGCAATTGAACTTGATTCAGCAACACATCACCTTTTCATCTGTAATTCATCAGTTCATCACAACCAATTCTTAACTCAAGACTTCTATAATTCGAACCAAGAACAACAACCCATTTCTTCATATCAACAGAACTCATTTCAAAACAATCTTCTAAATCCTCACTTACATCGACTCAAGAACCCTAATTCCATTTAACATAAATCTATCTTGTCAATTTATCACCACAACACTTCAGAAGTCTCAATTAAACAAACCCATCTTACAATTTTATCTAAATCTTCTCAATCTTTGCCTAATTCGAATTCCAATACAACATGCAGAAACCCTAATTATCAAACTCAAATTACTTTTCAAGATAACACTACAAATCCAATTAAACAACAACCAATTGTTCTTAATCCTTCATTATCACTATATCATCATCAATTCTACGCACCCTAACTTCAGAAACCCGATTTTCAATTTATAACAACAACTCAATCTTCTCCAACATCAATATCATATCTCTCAGTTCACCAGCAGTCACTACATGATCTTTCTCCCCTTGTTTCGATCTCAAATTCATCAATTTGATTCACAAACCATCAGAGAATGAAGAACAGAGGAAGATCAGAAGAAAGAAGAAGAAATAACGAGAAGAAAGAAGTATAGGAAAGAAGAAGAAAATACAGAAGAGTTTTATCTTCTCGATCGGGTGAAGATAAGATCAAGGATGATACTATCGCACCCACTCTGTTCGCTAAGGGAACTCCGGGTCGGTCAATTTGTGAAAATACTATTTTGCCCTTCAAACCAATCTGGTGATTACTTCTTCGTCTGGTATCTGATTGACACGTTCGAGTAGCCTAATTCGCATAACTTTTCGATATCTATTCAACGGTACTAGTTTCGTATCTAGATCGTTGTTATATTAATTGCTATTAATTATCGTTCGTGTTAAATTAATCGAGTTATTATCGGCTAATTCGACACTTGACCGGTCTAATAACGTTGACAAGCTTGCGGGTCTTTACATTCTCACCACATTATTCATTTTCGTCCTCGAAAATCAAACCATCCTTCTGGTTTTCAGAAACTTCCCATCTTATAGAATAATCACATCTCTTGTCTAAACGCAGACGACATAAAACAAAGCACAAACCTATATGGCTCTACAACTAAAATATAAAATTTATAGGTTCAATTACGCTGATTTATGTTCTATCAAATTGAGAAGTCTAAGTTTCTTACAATAATTTATATAATGCAAAACTATAGATTTTAGTCTTTAAGCTGTCTATACAAGTTTCTATTTTGTAACATATGTGTCTCTAACTACAGGGAAGAATCCTTCGGATCTTTCTAGGTGAAATTGTATCTATAAGTTTACTAAAGAATTAAACCAAACTTCTATGATCGGTCATCTCTGAATGCAGTTGTCCTGTCAAGGTTGGCCAAGCCAACAATGCCTTCCTACGAACAGAGAAAACACAACCTTCACTATTCCCCAGTGCTGGATTAACTAAGTATTAATTTATTAAGATCAATTAATCTCTAGACTTTAATCGTAATTGGTGTAAGTAAGATAAATTTACTTCGTAAAATATATAAATAGTTCACATCATTTTAAGCAATTTAATCATCAAAACTTATTTTTATTTATCATTATTATTGTTATTTATTTATTTTAATGAACTCGGATTTTTTTTAATTCCAAATGAAACTATATTATTATAACTAAATAATTTTTAAATTCATGTATTATTTAAAAATCACTGAATGCTATAATTATTATCCACATGTTGTTGTTATTATTTCCACTGTATCTATTTCTTTATTTCGTCATATGACTTGGTCTATGTAAATATCCGCTAACATTTTCTCATAGTTGTTTGGTATTAATATTTTATTATTATTATTATTTCTTATTTCTTAGACCGATAAAAGTTAATCGTAACTAATCATAATGCCAAGTTTAATTTTATTATTAATACTAAATTTGATTTGATCTAACTTTATTTTCTTAAATTTATATTATTGTTAAATAATCGTTAAGTTGTACTGTTAATAACATTTACATTTTGCTATTACTATCCTATAATTATTATCCAAATGATATTTACAATAACTCTAAATTTTATAGTAAAATATTATAGTTTAATTTTATAATAGTGATGGTCGAACTATTATTCTAACTACTCTTACAAATATTATTGAGTCCCAAAATATTATTAACATTTACGTATTTATAAACTGTTGATCCTACATATAAGTCGAAGTGCTCCATAACTTTCTATGTGATTTTCAAGATTTATCAATGATACTAATCTCACTATTTCTCTAGTATTGGATTGTGTACGTGCTAGACTAATTATTCTCTAATCTTTACTAGCTAAAGTTATTGGTGTACCCTACAATTTTTACTTCATTATATAAACAAACAACCAAACAAACAAACAAATCAATCAGTCAATAAATCTTTTAATTACTGATAGCTTTTAG
The DNA here is from genome assembly GCF_003573695.1 of Papaver somniferum. Lineage (NCBI taxonomy): Eukaryota > Viridiplantae > Streptophyta > Magnoliopsida > Ranunculales > Papaveraceae > Papaver > Papaver somniferum. The sequence continues at coordinate 126,923,147 of NC_039359.1, forward strand.
TTATTAAGTTTTATCTCACAATCCTAACCCAGTTCTAAGTAATCTAGTTCACTAACTGGCACTGGCTATATCTATCCTTTCCCATATAAGATCTAATAATGAGCTCTGATACCAACACTGTAGTGCCCCTAAGCTAGCAGCTGATTAATCCAAGAGATTAGCTAAATAAAGAGGCACTAAGAATCTAAATCATTTACTCAAACATTCAATTTAGAAATCTGCTATAAAAACTTAACCCTAAACTAGCCCCGCTCAGAAATATATATATATATAAGGATTCCTCTCAGATGATACATATACAATAGTCATTTGTTTACAAATAAAATATACAACATAATAAACATAACAGAAGTTAATCAACTAGCGAACTCAACCCTTGAAGCTTTCGCGGCGCAACTCTGAGCTGTCACTGAAACTGAAAGTGGGAATGGGTGAGTACATCATCCCTAAAAGGGATGCCCAGTAGGAATAACATTTAACTTTCAAGTAATCATGGCAAGATTTGGAAAACAATAATGTTCTCCCAAACATTAAAAAGTGACCAAGTCACTGAAGGAACTATCGACTCTTTCTCTTTCCTCTTTTTCCTATCTACACCGACCAAAAAAAAAACTTCATCTGCTTTCTTTGAATCTTGATTGATTTGGTACTTTATGGATTAAATTAAGTAAGATTCATATGTAACAACTGTAATTAGTTATGAATAGGTTTTCTTTTACGGTGGATTTGCTCCTTTCATGATTAATCGATCAGTTGGTGCACCTCTTTCTAGATCTATGGTCTGGGTCTGTTAGTTGGTGGTTTCTTGGGGATTTTAGTTTGATTCTTCATGATTATGTTGTTGGGTTGCTGTTTGTTGTGTTTTTCCCTTGGTTGTTCGGTGATTTCAGCTTCCGGTGATGGTGATGTCTGTTGTGTTGCTGTTAGTTTCTTCTGCTGGAGATGATGATTTCCGGTGGTGGTGATGGCTTCTGGGGTTTGTATGTTGTTGGCCATGGGGGTGTTGCTTTGACCACCGTCTTGTTGGTATGGGATCTGTTTTTGATGTATTGGAATTGCTGGTGGTGTTTATTTTTGATGGTTGTTGTTTTGGAAGTGATCTGGTTATCTAGCTGATATTTCTCCAGTGAAATTGATGATTCTCCGTTCTATTGGTAGGGAAGATGGTGGCTAGGGTTTTTCCCGGGTCGAGTCGGGTTGGGTTATGGATGGACCGGTTCCTCTGCTGATCCATGGTCCTTCTCTGGTTTGGGCTTTTACTGATTGGCCTTCCCATCGGTGGCGATATTTTTATGTTGGAGGATTTGTATGTTGGCTTTCTTACCGTTTCTACTTTGCAGTTTGTAAACCATTGATGGTTTGCTCTCCATTAATGTTGTTGTCTCCACTGGTTTCTGTGGAATCTGTCTTCAGAGTCGGTTCCTTATGTATCGGTCTAGCTTCTTTAGTTGTCTACAATATGGATGCTAGTCGTCCTTTAGGATTTGTTCCGAGGTTTCCAATTAGTATGGATTTCCAATTAGTATTCAGTAGAAGCTTGTCGGTTTATGGGTCACCGTTTCAGCAACGGGTTTACTCTGTTTTGGGGTCCTGTAACGTTGCTCGTTAGAGCTTTCGTTTAATGAAATATACCCCCTTGTTAAAAAAAAACCAAGTCACTGAAATAAACAAACATGTATATGGACAAACTCCTTCTTCAAATAATGTATAATATTCGTGCTAACCACACTCAGTAGCTATTCATATCACCAAGACCATGATGACCCACTCTAAGCAATAAAAGCTGAATTCATGTAGGTATAAATATGAAGGAGCCTATCCTATATACCACAATTGGAAATTCTCATTCCCTATAATAATTCATAATGACAAACAAAGAATTACAAGTCCTTTCCAAATCGTGGAAAGATTCACAGAATCAACAGAATTATCATAATGCAATTTAAACAAAGTATGGAATGCACAACTAGACAATGCATGAGTTTGATAAACATAAATCTTTGTAAAAGAAAACATCAATGGTTACAAGAGAGTCAAATGTATTCCCACCTCTTTTGATGACAAGCTACGCCTACCTCGAGATCCACGATCCACTGGTTCATCCTTTGAATCAATCGTGGTTAATAGACTAACTGTTAATCACACAAGAAGTCTAAGAATCTATCCAAAAGGCTCACAAAAGAATCATACAAGTCTCTAATTGTTCTAAGCCCATTTATGACCTTACACCTTTTTATTCTCTGTCTTTAGCATAACTAAGGTTTACTAATTCAATTGGGTTGGTCCTATAGTCCAATAGCTAAGTCTTATGAATATCTACAACATTGTAGAAGGAATTAATGTCGATTAGGACCATAAGGGTCCAATTCATATTAATTAGGAACACTGGCTATAAGACCAAGTTCTCTAAGTAAGCCCATTAACTAAAGCCCAGTTCATCTGAGTCAACTAAAGGTCATTAATGGTCAAAAGAGTCAACTGACTGTCAACGTCTATTCAAAGTCAAGTCCACTTGTCAAGGTCAAGTTCCTGGTCAAAAGGTCAACTGAGTTAAACTGATTTGACTCAGTCACATAGTCTGAGTAAGCTAAACAAAACGAGTCAGACTGAATAAGTTCAGTCAGACAGGCATAAGGTTCAGGCCTGAGCCACAAGCACAAGCCAAAGGTTCTACCACACCTGCAACTCTAATCCTAGTTCAATTTCACCAACCTGATTCTATCATTGATCATTATATAAATAAATTCACTATAACAGAATTCTACAATTCACAACTGAAACTAAGTTTACCTGCAAAAGCAGTATCAAGCTGTCCCCTAAAGATTCACTCAACACCTTCATCTAACCCTCATTCCCAATTTCAAATCATTCTCAAAAGATACAACCCAACTCATCTTACACGAATACAAACTACAATTCCCAGTTCCAACTCCACAAATACACAAACAACACCACTATATCTACAACTGCAGTTCCATGAAATTTAACAACATTACCACCAACTCATTATATATGCACCAGTTCCATTGCTTACAACTCAACACACTCCAAAATATGAATTTCAATTTCATTACATAATCATCAACATCCATAGCACCACTTCAATTCCTACACTAACAGTTCTCTGGCATTCTTATTAACATTAACTCCACCAGCACAAACTGAATCTGCAGTTCCACCAGAATCACAACTTACACCACCATCCATACACATTCATTCCTATAACCCATTTCTCAACACAACCACCTTCATACCCACAATTATTAAACCATTCATCTTACTTCAGTTGCATTACATAACACAGATAACACCACCATCTCCAATTACCACTATCAGATCAAATATACACGCGATCCAGTCCCCTGAACCTGTAACTCAATCATACTGCAACTTCAATTGAGATCATACTCAATCCAAAAATCACAGTTACTCATATCCATCTCTTGAAATCACTCATCATACAGACCATAACAACAACAACAACACCTTCCTTAAACTGAATTTCTCAATTCAGATATATAGAAATTCATCCCATGTAATTCTGCACTTCAATTACCCATTCTAATACAATCTCAATTCCTGCGTCTCAATTATTATGCCAATTAACAATCTTATAAACTCGAAATTGAACAGAAAGCTTTACTCAATTAACTAAGAATAACCATTACCTCTGATTAGTTCTACTCAGGCAATTGAACTTGATTCAACAACACATCACCTAATTATCAAACTCAAATTACTCTTCAAGATAACACTAAAAATACAACTAAACAACAACCCAATTGTTCTTAATCCTTCATTATCACTATATTATCATCAATTCTACGCACCCTAACTTCAGAAACCCGATTTTCAATTTATAACAACAACTCAATCTTCTCCAACATCAATATCATATCTCTCAGTTCACCGGAAGTCACTACATGATCCTTCTCCCATTGTTTCGATCTCAAATTCATCAATTTGATTCACAAACCATCAGATAATGAAGAACAGAGGAAGAGCAGAACAATGAAGAAGAAATAACGAGAAGAAAGAAGTATAGGAAAGAAGAAGAAAATACATAAGAGTTTTATCTTCTCGATCGGGTGAAGATAAGATCAAGGATGATACTATTGCACCCACACTCTTCGCTAAGGGAACTCCAGGTTGGTCTATTTGTAAAAATATTATTTTGCCCTTCAAACCAATCTGATCATTACTTCCTCATCTGGTATTTGATTGACACGTTGAGTAGCCTAATTCGCATAACTTTTTGATATCTATTCAACAGTACTATTTTCGTATCTAGATCGTTGTTAGATTAATTCCTATTAATTATCGTTCGTGTTAAACTAATCGAGTTATTATCGGCTAATTCGACACTTGACCGGTCTAATAGCGTTGACAAGCTTGCAGGTCTTTACAATAACCTACTCAAGTAAGCAAACAGGTACGAATACCTTAGTAGCCGGACTTAGTTTGGGTTCGCCAGTATGAGAACGGGTACGCATACCTTCCAAACTCAGTCGACTTTCCGGAACTTGAACCTCATGCCAGTACCATACAGGTGTGTATACTAAGTTCCCGAACTTTGCTTAACCAACCAGTACGCATACGGGTATGCATACTATGGTTCCCGGACTTGGAATAACATGCAACAGTTAGCATACAAGTATGCATACTATGATATATCCAATCATGGTTATTTGTTCTAAACTCCCATTTCAATCATTGAAACATTCTTAGAAGACGAAAATAGCTGTCTCACACAAACTATTAGCTTCAAAGCAATTTTCAAGTGATCGAATGATCAATAGAAACATTCTGAGGCTACAACAAATGACTGTCTCACACAAATCATGTAAGATGTTACAAGGCGATTTTCACATGATCATCTTTTGACTTTCGTCAAGAATATAAGATGAACTTGGTTAAGGCGAAAGCTTACCAACACATATTTTGAGAAATATGCAAGCGAGTTAAACTTAACTCGAAATATCAAATGTGTATAATCGAAGTCTATATAGCTATATGACTTCTGTCTCAAATAGGACATAGAGTAAATATACTTTTAAGTGATAGATGAGTTCAAATATCCACATACCTTTTGTTGATGAAGTTCCAAAAGCTCCCCTTTGTAGTTCTTCGTCTTCAATCGATGAACGCCGTGAAGTCTAATGCTCAACTACACTGACTATCCTAATCCGAGACTTAACTATAAGTGTAGACTAGAAATCAAGACTTATAGTTTTGGCAACTAAACTTGACAAACAAGCTTGAGATAGCAACGCTTGAGAGTTCGACCGAGCAGTGCTCTAACAATCTCGCCCTTTATCAATTTTAGCGACAAAACTATCAATACATATGGATTACAAAATAAATAAACTTTGTAGCTTCTCATCCAAATGCTTGATTTCCTTGGTCCTCCAAAATTACTCGAAATCTTCGTCACTTCCAAGTACTCCAGTGATTTTGAACGTGTTCAACTCAACATCATAGTTGTTGAAGATCCGTAGCTATAACAATATATAAAAACAAGATGTTTTCGTATTGTTATACAGTGTCATAGTATTATTACACAACATCAAAGTCCAATTGTATCACAACTTTGACAATAATAATGTGGTGATATGTATCATCCCCCCTTAGTCAATACTTCATCTCACATGAAAACCACTCCACCTTACATAATGATCCGTAAACCATATGTATTTGTAGTGTGAACTACAAATTAATTCCCCCCCTTTTTGTCAATATAAATTGGCAAAGGTACGAAAACTAGTGGGATCATAATGAAATTCTCATAGAGATTCTTCATCACTAAAAGAAAACATATCAACTTTGTTTAGATGCAATCATATAGTCGAAACTAAATGCATTCATCAAGGAGTTAATAGAGATACAAGAAAACTCCTACAATATTCCACAGTCACACTCCCCACAAAGATTTGGCAATTAAGCACAAGTTCAAATAAGAACTCTCCCCATAAAATGTCATTCCCGAAAGAACAACAAGAGCGACCTTACTTTACAAGAAAAGAAGGATTTCTTTGGATATTAACAAATCACATGAAACATGAATTTTATCCAGAAAACTCAATTAAACTAACGACAAGAGAACCCATGTTTAATTTAATCGGAAATGATCAACATAAGAAAGCTTACGGAGCCACACAATACTTTCACATATAAGTGGATCAGGGAAAGATCAATACTGCGGAATATTCAAAGATAAATTCTATTTTTCATCAATATTTGCATAAAGACATATAATAGACTTAATCTTTGTAATCAACAGTCCATCATATCTTCCATCAATATTTGTATAATGACACATTAGGCTTAACTTTTGACGAATATGGGAAAATCATAGTTCACAGACTTAAACATACATATCCCATAATAATCTTTGCAATATATGAAACCAAAAAGATTAATACTGCAAAATCATCTTCCAAATAAACTTTATAATTTAAATAAATAAATCTAAAAACATTGCAAGATGAAAAACATTGGCAATAGCTATGTGTACTCACAATAATTGCTATTCCAAACCCTAGTTATCCTTCTTAAAACACAAGAATAAATTCTCATAAGAAGTTTCCTAGACATTTAAACCTTTGAAAAATTCTTTATCGTCCCTGAACTCCTTGTCGTCAACAGCCATTGGAACATAAGGTTCATGGAGATAGGAGTCAATTCCAACATACCTTCTTGAATGATGCCGAACCAGGGCCTTTTGAATTTCAAGAGTCCTAAAAACAATAGTCTTTATTTGCAGTATCTCCTTTCTTGTTTCCTTCAACTCTTCAAGAACACCAGAAAACTTCTGAAGATTTGAAGGGACAACCCTTGGTTTCCTCACATTCCTCCTTTTTCTTTTCAAGGAAGAGGGTACCGGAGACATATCTTTTTCCTTAATGATTGATGGCTTAACAATCATATTAACCTCTTTTCCATCAGAAGATATGATGCTTGGAGTCTCCATACAAGTATAAGATTGTGAGAGAAATTCACAAATCAAGTTCAACAAGCACCCTTGTGATAAAAAGAGGTTTTTTTACAGAAGGAAAACAGAATGTAGGGTTACAGAACCTTTATACACCTAAAAGGATTCACGTACGCAAAACTCACAACCCTAAAGAAGGAAAAATTATCGATTTTAACCCTCTTTTTAATAATCAAACAGGGAAACTCTTTTCAATATCAATTAGATATGAAAAGATGAAAAAATTCCAGATAGGCGAAAAACGAAACTAAAAATAAAATAAAACTAAAAATTTTCTTTTCCTAAAGCCTGAAGTGTAATTTCTTGTCTCTTTTGAACCAGGCACTTGAGACAAGATACACCAACAACCCAACTAAGTTGTGCTGGGGTGAACAATAATCTGTCCACCATAACCTTCTTGAGCGAAATTCTTAAAAACATGTTTAACAGACTGTTTAGACCGTATTCTTTTCTCTAGAGGTCTACTCTTATCTTTGGAAATTAACTTCTTTGGATAAGAGATAAGTTTACGTACCTCAGTCGACTTCTGAACAAGTTTGAGTTTGTTCGCTAATCGATTTTCTCTCCGCTGAGGTTTGTTAACATATCTTACTTTATGCTTGTACTTGAAACAACTAGAGAGTTTATGACCCTTGAGAGTACAATAAGAACATGTCAACATGGAGGATGGTTCAGACGCCATAGTTGTGCATGCTGCTAGACAAACGGTAGAACCTGAAAAATTAGAAATAACATATTGCTACAATTATCAAAATCAAAGAGAAATCCATTTTATCCTCCAAAGTGGTTGAAGTTTCTCCCGGAAGAATATCGAGGTTGATGTACGTATTGCTACAATTATCAAAATCAATATTTTCACAGAAGAGTGCAACACTTGATTTTTCGTCTTCATTAGAATCATAGTGATCAGATATTTCATCATGAGTTGCAGCAAGACCTTTGTTCCCAGTGTATTTTCTACGATTCAGACACTCATTTGAAAAATGACCAAAACCTTTACACTTGAAACAATGTGTCATATCCTCGTCATCAGTATCGTCAGTATCCCTATTTTTAGGAGGAACACGATTATGAGGTTTAACTGATGACTTAGGTTTATCTCTAGTGAGCCGTTTACCTCTCCTCAAAATAAGATCTCTAAATTGTCTTGTGATCAAAGAGACTGACTTGTCAAGATCTTCATCTGATGAATCAGTATCATAAGGATCATCTTCAGAGATGCCAACACTTTTACTTTTATCAAGTAATTTGGTGTTCTTTTGTGCTTTGAAAGCAATATCCTCTCCAGATTTGGATACATGCTCATGATCAAAGATCTTTAACTTCCCAACAAGAGTATTTCTGGAAAGTGTATCAAGGTTATTTCCTTCAACGATGGCCTGTTTCTTAGAATTGTATATAGATGGAAATGATCTAATAATTTTCATCACAATGTCCTTTTCAGGAATAGTCTTACCCAATGCAAAAGATGCATTAACAATTTCAGACACTTTGTGATTAAACCCATCAAATGAATCTTCATATGCCATACGAAGGTTTTCCCAGTCAGAATTTAGGTTTTGAATCTTAACTTCTTTTTCATAGGTATTCCCTTCAAATACGGTTTCTAAGATATCCCACGCATCTTTAGACCGAGTGCACGTAGTCACATGGTGCTGAAGATCTGGGGTAATGGCAGGGATGATTGCATTCAATCCGTCATAATTTTGCTTTGAAGCGAGAATCTCGCTAGGCTTCAAAACCTAAATTCTGATTGGGAAAACCTTCGTATGGCTGATGAAGATTCATTTGATGAATTTGATCACAAAGTGCCTGAAATTGTTAATGCATCTTTTGCATTAGGTAAGACTATTCCTGAAAAGGACGTTGTGATGAAAATTCTCAGATCGTTGCCAGCTAGATACGATTCTAAGAAACATGCCATTGTTGAAGGAAGTAACCTTGAAACTCTTTCCAGAAATACTCTTGTTGGAAAACTAAAGATTTTTTTATCTTGAACTGAGTAAAAGAGAAAAACTTCACATGTCTTGCAATCATGTTGCTACATCTAATATAAAGTCTTTATGTTCTTAATTGATTGATACAAAGGATGAAAATTGCTTTAATCCAACTCTTTTATTGTTTGTACAACAGTTAAAGAAAACTCTTAGACAGAGAAAAAGAAAGTCTCAAAAAAATTCGTCGTCAATCAATAAGAAGGATGAAAAATTTCACAAATACTATGATAATGGAACTTGTTCCAAGTTCTATCAAAGTATTCATAATATCTCTGGTTATCCTAATAAGGAGGTTAGTGAGTTAACCAAAGCATGGATGGAAACTTTGGACTAATGTCCTAAGGAAGAAGTCTGTGAAAGTTCTCTCACCTACTTTGCGGATAATCACACTTGTTTTTCTAACAGCTCTGATTGTTCCACGATAAACGATCTAACTTCCTCAGAAAAGAAAACTGATCTTTTGACCAAAGATCTGTACTCAATGAAGAGTATGTTTCAACTAGATAAGGAAGCATGGATTAAAAGGATTGATGATCTAGAATGTCAACTGAAAAAATTAAGACAAGAAAATGCGACATCTCGCAACCGTGATTTTAAGAAGAAGAATCAATTATCTTTGAAAAACTCTTTTAAACCCAATCAGCATATTACTCACGAAATCATGTCCTTTTCAAACCTCTCTTGTAATGAGAAAGATATGGTAACATATAATGACACGACAAATCGCTTGTCACCCTTGTATAAAATCCAGGATCATCCAGAGATGTTTTGCATAAAGGTTCTTGAAAAATCTTCTTCTATTAATTTATGTTACCAGAATGAGAAAAGAAAATCTCATAAGAAATCTACATCACCTTCGAAAGAGATATTCATAACCATTCATAGTTTGCGAAAATCGATAAACAGGGTTTTCGGAACATTGCAGGAAAGGAAGACGTCTACTCTTGATCTTTCCTCCATAAATAGAAATCAGAAACAAGGAATAACGAAATCATCCTCTTCTCATAAAAATCCACCCGATCCTTTATTGGATGGGAGAAATTACAATTTGTAATAGGATTTAAAAGTGTTCTTGTTTTCCCTTGGACAAGAACCATAATCTTCAAGAGGGATGTGAAAAGATTTCTGTTACTTCTCTGCTAACATGTTTCTGCTTTTCTTTTTTATGCTCTAATTTCTGTTATTGAGCTGAGAACCGTTCCCATGTATAAACGGTTTATCTAATAATGTCCTTTCGGGATATCCAAAATTATGTTAAGGTTTTAGGCAAAGGTCATTTTGGAAATTTATCCCATAACTTCCTTCTTTTTAAGTTGGAAGATTTTTTTTCTGTAAGCAAGCATTTCATTTATCTTCTTCTATCATGTCGTCATCAAGTCTTTCCAGTAAAGAAGATGATGTCTGGACTGTTCTCTTTCCTTCTAAGAAAGTTCATTTTGATTCTTCTGATAATGAGATGTGTCATTACAAACGTGATTCCCCCTCTGATGTGAATCTCACTGTCTCTCATTTTGATAAACTCTCATTAACCATGAATCTCTTCTTGGAACAAGTACGTGCTTTGAAGAGTGAACTCGAATCTTCATCCAAAAGACTTGAGGACAAGATGGATAATCTCGAATCCAGAATTGATCTAATCGAAGATGAGCTTGATGATTATAGGGAATATGAGAAGAGTCTTCAAAGTAAGTGAAATGATCTTTTGTTTCTTGCTTAAATAATGTCTAGGAAACTTCTTATGAGAATTTATTCTTGTGTTTTAAGAAGGATAACTAGGGTTTGGAATAACATGTATTGTGATTACACATAGCTATTGCCAACGATTTTCATCTTGCAATGTTTTAGATTTATTTATTTAAATTCTAAGTTATTTGGCAGATGATTTTGCAGTATTAATCTTTATAGTTTTATATATTGCAAATTTTTTATGAGATATGTGTGTTTACGTCCATAAACTATGATTATCTCATATCACAAAAATTAAGTCTATTACATCTTCATTCAAATATTGATAAAAGATAGAATTAACTCTTATATATTCCGCAGTATTGATCTTTCCCTGATCCACTTCTATGTGAAAGTATCATATGGCTAGGAGCGTCTGGATGAGTAGCTTATGGACTGAGTGATGAAGATCCCCCCTATTTACTTCAGTGATAGTAGTTTCTTGTAGCCGCAGGTCGAGTAGCGGAATCTTTATATGAATATTTGACCTCGCGAGTATCACCACAAATTTATTTCCCCCATGTAGGTTCGGCTGCAAAAATATTATCCTTTTCCGTTCTGGGTGAACTGAGATCTAATCTGCGAATGAAACTAAATAGTCCTTGGTACAGTAAGATGGAATCTCACTGAGACTTGTTCGCAAATTCCTAGGGCTAATTCCTCTCGTTTCTGACAGAACGGGTGTTAAGGTAGCATATTGATCAACAACTTTACGTCTTCGGATAAGGCTGAGCTTTGGTTGAGATTTATCTCGCGATCTAGCCTCGTATTATACTTTTTCGCGTTCTGGTCATGACCCACTAGAGCAGAAAAAATAACAAGCTGTATCTTGGATGGATATGGTAGTTTGTGACAATAGGTGGCTCCGCAACATTTTTGATTATATCGCGAATTTTTTGAGAGCCTTTCCAAGTGTTTGCTAACTTAGACTATGAAAATGAAAATACGAATCCAATGGACAAAGAACGAGGTTAATCAGATACAGAATGAAAGAGTGATGAGTAAAATAACGAAGTGTAGTAACTAAACTTCCTAAGTCCGTTGTGATATGGACGAGGGGCCCTTGACCTAAACGAATTTTGAAGCAAATATTCGTCAGAATATTTAAGTTTAGAGCGTAATCTGGTCCTTGAGAGTGATGAGACCACATGGATGGTTGCTCCTTGGTTTTGTCCTGTTTTTTATGAGCTTCATCTTCTCATCTTCTCCGGCGAGGCCGTTTGCAGAGTGGATCCCGTCCGCATTATTCCCAGCGGTTTTAATGCTCATTCTTTGGGAAATGTGTACTTGATTTGGATTTGTTGGATCTATCCTTATTGGTCATTCTACAAGTGTTTTCAGATAAGTCAGGGTGTCGATCTGAGTTTTTGCAAGATTTTGTTGTGCCCCCATGAGCTCGCCTTGGTTCTTACACAACGTTTTCAAGGGTTAATAGTAGATTCTTATAACGATATATTACTGAGACGTTTATATTTTTCCTATGGAAGGAGAGATTCAAGTGATCCAGAACGTCACTACCCTATTCACTAAGGTCCAACAATCGTCTGAGAGAGAAAGGTGCTGGTAGGGATAACCTTCTCGACTAAGTCTACAATTGATTAACAAAAACTGAATCAACAAAAATTTTTGTATTCAGATTTATGGAATTGGCTTTTGTAATTAAGTGGACAACCTCCCACTGCGATCGCCAAAATTTAGTTACCAAAAGTCGGTGAAAGGCTAAAAGTAAGATTCTAGGGTTTTTGAAAGTGAGTTATGGGAGGTTGATCACGAACAGTCTTCGCCTAAACCACGCATAGTGGCCGTTCAAAGGATGCTTCAATCACATGCGAGGTTAGGGACGGTCTTAGAGAGGGAATCAGAGATGAAGAGAGAGATTATAAAATTATAGGGTTTAAAGAAGAATTTCTCTAAGAGTTTATGAGAAAGTTGTGTCTTAGCTTGGAGAAATAAAGAACCTATTTATAGCTGAATTCTCTAATCTTAAGTCGGTGAAGATATGAACTTGCCGTGCGGACCAATTTTCCCGTCTCTTCATTCCACTGCCTTTACTAGGTTGTCTTTTATCACTTTATTCCAATGTTTTTACTCTCTTTAGCGGTGAGAAATAAGACCGGTATTTCTCAGACGTACCGTACACCGCAAGACCAGAACCCTAATTTATATCCCCCATTTATGTGTGGATGAGTCAGCTTTTGTGATGATATATTGAGGGAGAGAAATATTTTCAATAGCTGGTGTTGGCTAAGATAGAGAGATATTCTCTGACTTGTGAGAGTGACTAGGACAAGCCACGTGAAAAGGCATGAAATGCCTCAGAAATCATGTGTACAATGTGAGAGGAGCTGAGATTGGGACCCCCCCCCCCCTCTCCATGGATGGTCACATATGTCATGTGGAGACCGTATTATTGCTTGTGGGTCTCTTTATTGAGCACGAGGAGCTCAAGGGAGCTTATACATGTTTTTGGATAGACATGTACAATTCAGGCTCAATTTACTAGTCGTGAGTGTGTTTGAGATGCCGAGAAAGAGGCCCGAGGCTTAGGTGAGGCTCGTGTCTGAGTCTTATGATTGTATACAACTTCTTCAGACGAGATGTTTCAGCTTGGAGTTGCATGAGGCCATCCGAGTTTTGGCTCATGCGCTTGATACCGTATGAGGTTTGGCTCACGAGATTGAGGCCGTCTGAGGTTTGGATCACATGATTGAGGCCATTAAAGGTTTGGCTCGCGCAACTGAGTCTCTCCGAAGTCAGCTCGGACATGTTTGAGAGAAAAAGGAGGCTTGCATGCTTGATAACGTCTCTGAGATACCTTGACTTATTTGTGTTTGACCAGCGTATCCTGCAAAATGTGCTAGGAGTCAATTGTGTTTGTATAATGGGGCTGACATGACCAGTGTATCTCCAAAGGATGTTCTAGGAGTCAGTCTAAAGAACTAGTGTATCTTACTTAATACATGACGCCGTCGAGGTGTTTTATTTTGAAAAACAAATTTAGTGAATAATGTTGTTACGAGGTAGGTGGATGACAGTGAAGATCTAAGATATTTGTTTGAGTAATAAAAAAATTTATCCATCAAAAAGAACAAATGAGAAAAACATTCTATTTTTTTTTGGTCCATAAGATGTAAAAGACAATTGTATTACTTTTCTTCTTTTCCCCTCAAATTGTTCTGCTTGTCTTGTAAAGACAAATAGTATAGACTTGGAAATGGTATCATCATAAAAGTTGTGGATGTTATCGCACTACTCACTCTTGTATGGTCAATTATGTCTTATTAGGCTTCGGGTTGTTTTAGTCTTTCCTGGCAGTGATAGTGTTTGAACAAAGAAGAAAATGAAGGATTCTTATTTCTCGAAGTAAAAAACTTCGAAAAAAGAATTACAAGAAAAACATACAACAAACCAAGGTTTCCCCATCACAACTTGTGATATTGTAAATCAACTATATGGTAGGTAAGAAAGCTAACTTTGTTACTATTTTCACAATGTGTTTAAGTTCATGAACGTCGAAAGGGTCAATGCTTTGCATTTCTCTGGTTTAACTCATTTCAGTAATCTGAACGTGCAAATGTCTGGCGGCTAAGTTGTTTAGACGCTTGGTTGTTCCATCAGTACGTTCGAAGTTCTAATCCTACGAAAATGTGCATTATATTTCAATGTGGCACATGAATTATGTGAAAGCAAATGAATAATATGGCATATTTGCAGCATTTGGAGTTAAGTTTCACAGTGCTCAAGCTGTAGATTAGAGTGCAGATACTCTTGAGGATAAGAAGAGCCAACTTGGAATAACTTCCGGCAAACTTAACAGGACAGACATGGACACTATACATTAGCTGTATCTGCATTAACTCTTGTTTGTAATCAAGTGAATCTAATGCACTGTCAAACTAAACAAAACAAAATTCCAACTCAGTTTTGAAACCATAGGGACCTATATAACCTACAAGTTGCACTAATATCTTTCAATCAAGTTGCCTAAGTGGTCATATGCTATCTTTCCGTCTCGGGCAATTGTCATTGTTGCCGATACACAATGGTTTCACATGGGTCACTTTTTCGGATTTTTATCCTTCTCAGAGCCTCAATCCTATCACTAACTCCATCTATAAATACCCTGTCTCCTGTATCACTTCAACATATCCAGCAGACACAAAATCCTCTTTATCTCAAACTTATTAGCAGCTTAAGAATCTCCTGTTAAGATATGGCGGCTTCCATGACACCAGCAGTCCTCTTTCTGTCTCTAAACATACTGTTCTTCACCCTTGTGAGTTCAACTTATGTTCCATGCCCACCACCTCCAAAAAAGAGTATGACACCTAAACACCCTCCAATGAAAACACCATCAAAACCCTCCACACCAAAATCGCCGCCATCAAAACCCTCATCACCAAAATCCCCGCCATCAACTAAACCTGTTAGCTGCCCAAGGGATACCCTAAAATTGGGTGTTTGTGCTAATTTGCTAAATGATATTGTGCACGTTGTCGTTGGAACCCCAGCTAACACTCCTTGTTGCAGTCTCATTAGTGGTTTGACTGATCTTCAAGCTGCTGTCTGCTTGTGCACTGCCATTAAAGCTCAAGTTTTGGGAATTAACCTTAATGTTGCCGTCGACCTCAGTTTAATTGTTAATACTTGTGGCAAGAAGATTCCATCTGGTTTCAAATGTGCCTAAATTATCTGCAAACCCCAACGGCTGAACCAACAGCCGCTGGTTAATGTTGGCTCAGTTTTATTTGCTGTCCGTATATTTCTTCCATATAGAAGACCTTTCACTTCGTTGTTGAATTGTATGTCTTCCTCATAGTACCGTATTGGCGTGTATTCCTGTTCTGTAAACTGTTTACAATATTTGTTGCATCATTTTTATTTTCATCTAAAATAAAAGAAATATCCGTCACATATCCCCTGTATTCAAATTTTCAAATTTGAGATCCATACTGCATTGTCTATCTATATAATCAAGAAAATTTCCTCCAACAGCAATTACGTACCTTTTCATCTCTTTTGCTGCTTCAGTTGTCCAAAGTAGCTGCATTTTCTTTTGTTCAAAAGTTTTAATTTCTTCCAATACCCAACCTTAGACAGCTGACCAAATTAAGAAATAGAATCAGTTACAGCAAATAACACATCCTGGTTAAGTATATTAAAAGGAAACTTAGAGGAGGGCAGTTGAATTGGCTAAGAAGGCCTGTGCCTGCCATCACTAACTCAATAATTCAGGACGTGGCCTCCAATAGTTTTTTATGCTCCGAGTCTTTTAGTAGTTTTACTCTAGCTCCTGATAAATACATTATAGTTCCTTCATTGCTTCACCATATCTTCTAGCACACACAATTTCATCTCTGTATCTCACAGGCATCTCAAACTAATTAGCAGCTTTAGCCTGTTAAGATATGGCGGGTTCCAAGGCTTCAACATCAACCGCCCTCTTTCTATCTCTATACCTACTTTTCTTAATTTCAGTGACTTCAACTAATGTTCATGCTAGCTGCCCAACCGATACCCTTAAATTGGGCGCTTGTGTTAAGTTTCTAAATGGTTTTGCTGCTGATATTGTTTGGGGAACACCACCTACCAATCCTTGTTGCAGTCTCGTTGATGATTTATTTGATTTTGAAGCTGCCGTTTGCTTATGCACTGCCCTTCAAGTTCTAAGAGGAATTAACGAACACGTCGTTCCCATCAAACTCAGTTTAATTCTTAGTAAATGTAACAGGGAGATTCCACCTGGTTACCGATGTCCCTAACTTATCTGCACTCCTGAAACAACTGGTTGATACCGGCTCATCGTATTATTTGTTGTCCCTATGTTTCTTTCATAGTCGACCTTTCACTTCAATGTAAAATTGTGTATGTTTTCCCCTTGGTCTGTATGTATTTCATCAGTTTTGTGATTCTGCGTCAGTTGTGCAATGCAACTGCAACCTGGTTTGTCTATCATTGCGTTTTTTCTATAATAACATGAAATTCAATTGACTTTCTTTGATCAAAGTTTAATAATTAATCTCGTTCCCAATTATTTATGATAACGACGATTATTAAGGGATTGTTTTTTATGATAAATGACAGGCAGCTAGTTGAATAACGATGGTGATTTAAAATGGTTACGGGGTTTTTCATTTAAGGGCTTCTGGTCAATGATACAGTGCTGGAATCCATTGTATTTTATGCCAATATATTTTGGATAATCAGTATTTGTGAACATCACAACATGATAATCAGTAAAGTATTTGTAATCCTAGTGATGACTCGTAATTAATTCTACTAAAATTTTGTTGGCCATTGTTATCTTATCTCCATCCGTTTCAGTTTAGATGAAGGTTTTAGATCTTTTACAAGTCCCATATTACTTCAAGGTTTTCTATTTTCTCCAAATATAATATAAGCTCAATATAATAATATAATATAAATCATATACAAATTAAAATATAATTAGATTTTGTGTTCGTGCTACGCCCGGGCAGCTTCGCAAACTTGGTTCACCAATTCAATCTACAACTACAAACTACAAATACAGTGCATCACAATTCACAACCTCTTTTTTTAATTTAGTAAAGCTCGGCTTTGCCTCTCCCAAGTCCCATTTGATTTGGTAAAGCTCGGCTTTGCCTCGCCCAAGTCCCTATTTGATTTGGTAAAGCTCGGCTTCGCCTCACCCAAGTCCTTCCAAGATGTAAAACATTATTCAAAATAAATGCGTCAAAAGCCAACACTTTGCCGATGCCTTGTTTAATTTGCACAAATTAGAAGCCTACAGACTATGAATAGCTACATTATGAAAGGAAAAAGTAAGAAAAACTGCGGTACCTTGCCAGTTTTCTTGAAAGGAAATCTCCTGTTTGTACGAACAGAAGTATAAAGACTTCCTCTCTGCCTATTCCGCTCTTTGGCTCTTTGCCTATAATAAAAATAAATTTACTAAACTACATATGATATACAAAATCCTCGTACCTACAACCCGCGTTATGGCAAACAAAGATGGATCAAATTAACCAACAATAACTAATGACTTGCATAAGTATTCAGAAATTGATCAATGTTTTTGCAATCTTTAGATAACGGCAGCAGTAGCACTTAATAATCCATTGTATTCAGAAATTAATCAACAATAGCCGAAACCATAATACAAAGTATGCGACTGGAAGTATATCATATTACCTTGACCTGCACCAGAGGATTAAGTTGAAATTAGATCAACGAAAATGGAATGCCATATGTCACATCCAAGGCTTCTGCAAACTGTCCAGCATTCTAAGCTGACGTACAACAAATTCTATTTGCTCCAACATGACAGAGAAAGTACTAAACAAAAAATTGAAACAAGAGATTTTACATTTTTACAATACCAAAAGAGGGTTCACGCATTTAAAAAGAAGAAAATGGATATGGCTGCCGCAATACGCGTAAGCATAAGAAAGAAAAATGAATATTAATATAAGGTTAAACGATTATCCTTATGTGCAACTAATTATCGCTCTTGCTTTTCCAACTCCCACACAATCTAAATGCTTACACTATAAAATGTTACCGGTTTCTAGAGCTAAAAAAGAGATCTAAATCGTTGGCATATATTCACAAAATGTGTCGCCATTTACCATGGAAAAATAAAAGGACTGGTACGTACCCTGGTGGGCTGGTAGCAATCTTCCTCCTTACACGGAAATGAATATTAGGACTAACAGGGCATCAGTGAGTTAAGTCTAAAAAAAAGTATGCACTTTCTTGCGTTAGTCATAGATATGGGATCAAAACGGGATGGAATTGAATTAAAGTTCCAGCATGATCGACGCAACTAATGTAGACATCCACTTAAACATTAGTTATAATGTAAATCATAATAACATGTCCATATAATAATTAGACACCTTGCATTAGATACATTCCTACTGGTAATCACAGACAACATAAATGCAAAAATACCCTTACCACATCAGGTCGAGGGAATAGATATGTGCAAATTCAAACAAATCTAAAAACAACTTGAATATTCAATTACACCATCACAGACTGCACATTATACATATTGAAAAATAATATAACCTTTTTAATGAATCTCAAACTCGTATTTGCTATCTCGATTTGTGCTTGGCAGGATTCATATGCACCGACGGAATGCTTAACATGACAGCCCACCCTGGTTGTCAGAAAAAGCAACCTTACAAAAACCAAAACACAAACAAAAAATCAAATATGATTAAACAAAAAATTATGATTGCGACAAAAAAATTAATTAAATCAGATTAAATAAGTAAAACCCAGTCTTCGAGGATATAGATGAAACCATGTTTCTCAGAGATGGGAGAAGAAAGGTGGAGGTGGTAGTGTATAGTTGATTATCTATCTTGCCTTATTCCATCACCTCATGTTTTAGGGTTTAGCTCGACCCCCATATGAGGGGAAGTAAAATTTTAGAGTATATCGATTTCAACTTTTGAACATATACCAAAAACTGAATTAAAAACTCGAATTAAGAAGCATAAAAATCTTACCCGGATTACCTTCATAGTATAACCATTGTCATTGATGTAGTACTTAAGATACATCTTTATCTTCTTTAAGTGATTGAAAAGAAACCTGGATTTACATTGATAAAACCATAAAAGTTTTAAGTTAGCAAGTAAACATTATTGAACTAATTGATCAAGCTTAAAGCCAAAGTCAATGGAGCCTGACAGATGATGCCTTATTGTTCTACTTAGTTAAAAGATTAATTAAAATCAAAATACTATCAATTAGCATCTGAAGACTTGAAACAGTGCAACATGCAAGACTTATTATTTCAACAAACTTATTACATAAGGTCTATGAGCTCTAGCTAATTGGGATTTGGAAATTCAAATTAACATGCAACCGGAAACTCTACTTATTTGCTAACTATAAAGCTTGGAATTTTTATTAAATTTAAGCTACCAATTATCTGGAGTATAAATATAGTTTCAGCATCCACTGTTTTGTACTGTTGGAGCTACTACGATTTTAACAGAAGCAACTCTTCATCGTTTCTCAGTAATCAGACTTAGCCTTTGGTTTAGGATCATTCAAATCTAGTGGAGCTTCTGCTGGTCCAGTTAATGACGGCATGCACAACTTCCTCTACCACTTTTGTATACAAACTTTCAATTCTCTCTTATTTCTCACTTGATCACTTGATTTTATCCTCCACAGATATAGTTTGTGAAATGGAAGGCTACAGGAGACATGAGCACTGAAAAATGGCTAGCACTTACACATCTGCTTGAATGTCATAGTTCTCCCTGGACTCTTCTACATGCCCAGCACTTATACTTCAACGCTATAATATATGGAACACTCCTGCAAATTTTACCCAAGAATCCATATTAGGCAAACAAAATTTATGCTTCCTAATTAACTTCCTAATCGAAAGTCATCAATTAAAGCATGTTAAAAAGTTAAAATGTGAATAGGTGTCTCAACAGTAACAAAAAGTGATACCAAATATTCACTTGCACATTAATAATTCTAGAGCTTTGGCTAACAATGAAAAATTGTTAATGTACGTGCATCTTAAATCAATGTTATATATGCTATGAGATTTCTCATTTTAGTTCTTATATTTCCAATTCACATATAACTTTTTGTCCGGTGCCTGAACACAACAGAACATTGGAATTGTTCAGAAAAAATCAAATGACAATGGATGTGATGATATTATTGTATGGCATTGTAACATCACATGAAAAAGAAAAAAAAAACTAAACCAAAAAATTACCAGTATCTAACAGGCTTGCGCACCTGGAGCAACAGGTGGTAGCATGACCAAAGCATCTGGCACACGGATGAAAATTAGGTTTTGGAAAAATGTTAACAGGAAAATCAACACTGGCCGAAAATTTGGTGAGAAGCAAAAGTTCGTTCAGTTACCTGGACAGGGGCTTACTATAGCTGCAAAGACCAAACTGAGGACAACAAAGCCATCACTTGACAGTTGCGAATTGAGGTTCAATATTGCTGCGAAAAAAACTCACATAATTAAAACATATTAATTAGACCTAGATAGCAACATTGTAAATAAATTGTGAGCGACTTCAACGTGATGCCACAACTTCCCTTCATTTCTAGGAAGCCTCAAGCAGATGAAAACAAAATGACTAATTAATTAGACATGCATATACTGTTATGTCTAACTACTTGAAGCATTCTCAAGAATGCTCCATATCTAAGGGACTTGTATTCTCGCTCAGCCTAAATGTACAGTTGTTTTACCTCCCCTCCTTGGTGGTCTTGACATTTTCCCTAGTGCTGGTCTTGACATATTTAAGGGACTTGTATTCTCGCTCAGTACCTAGTGCTGCTCCAATAGTAAGTCCAAGCATACACAACTCTGCAGACCTGTAGAGAAAAGGCCGAAGTGCAAATCAAATGTTCAATAAAACTCTAGAATCACAGAAACAAAAAGAACAGTTTCAATAAAACAAAAATGAGCTAATGAATTTGAATCCACAAAAGGGTTTGAGCTGTTAGATGGAAGCTAGGAGCTAATATGCAAATGAAGTTGCAAGTTTACCTCTTTGAAGAAGTCGAAGAAAAAAAGGTCGCCTTCAGAGTGACTGTCTGCAAAAAGAAAAACTCTGTCAAACAATCTGGTGTTAACAGCATAAGAACCCCATCCTATATGTATAAAGTTCTTAGCTTTCGTACTATTTCATAAAGTTGAACAAAATAAACCCAAAAACAATCAGGACAAAACCAAAACGATTAGGAGGCCAACCTGGCATCAACAACCCAATCTCTACCACCGGCATTATTTTACCTCTTAACTTTATGCTCTGATTATTGCAACGTACCTGTCGAATAAGAGTACCAAGTACTCAAAATCATTTTCATCCTTTTGATCCAGACTCTAGTCCATGGTTGGTCGACCCTTTTCTGAAACTATTCTTAAAATTTCAAATCAGATCCAAATAAATTAAGAAACAATTCGATTATAGAGTTGATGCAAAATGGAATCATATACATTTAAGTTTTTTCTGGGCTCATATGACATTAAACAGAACTAACTCTCGTTGTAGACCCATGTTTTCATCCAAGAAGTATAAATTAGACAACAACATTTCTGAACCCAGTTCACTCCCACTAATTGCACCTAATTAATAAGGGTAAAAACAATGCAACACTGAGAAAAACATGAGGTGTAAAATTTTTGAAATTTGGCAATACTAACTGAGTTCATCTAGCTTTTCCCTAAAATTTCTGTCCAAAACTAAAGCAAAGATAGATAAACTGCCAAAATTTACTAATTAATTCTCCTAGACAATTAGACAATTTTTCCCTTAATTCTATTCCCTTATCTATTAGACATTTTTTCGAGCAAACCATATATGACCTAAACTCAGACAAAGTAAAGTTAGTGCTGACTTAACATGACCTAAACAATCCAGTTGTATCTCAGGAGGAAAGAAAATCCAAGGTCTAGAATTCTTTAACGTATAACCATAATTGTAAAATCACATCTGTAAATAATCAATATTGATTAGTTGTGAACCCTATTCTTTTCGCATATCTTAATGAATAAAAATCCAAGGTCTAGAATTCTCACCAAGATGAATACATCCTAAACAATCGAAGGCACAATATTGGACAGAGAAAAGGCTATATCAAGCATTGAAGTATATGTTGTTGTAGGAGTTAAATCCATTAAACCCCCAAATCACACTTGATTGCATCACCTACAGATTCAGCGAAAAAAAAAAGAACAATCAGTGCAAAAATAAAAGAAAAAGCACGAAACACTAAACCATATAAAAGTAATCAGATTCAAAAACCCTAAGCAAAATAAATTTCTAAAAAACTGCCTGAAACTCGAGAAATTTACATGTTGGAAAATTGCTGAAACTTTAATTGGAACTATAGAGTCAATTGGTATTCAATTGGCCTTGGTTTACCCTTATAGCTCTTTGGAGAGTCATATGAAAATCAAAACTTTTTATAGGAATGCTACAGTTTCTCTATAGTTGAGAATGGGGAAGAAGCGGGAACAGAAAAAAGGGTTAGATTTAACAATCATGTAAATAAAGCTTCAGCCAAAATCACATCTGTAAATAAACTGGACAAACAATTATTAACAGAAAAAAATCAACAATAAGAACAGTATAAAGAGAGAATCAAAAAGAAAACCTAAAAATATAGCAAATACCTGAAGTATAAATAAATAAACCGATAGAAAATCTCAGAAGGATGATGCTCTTGAAGATTAGAGCTAGGAAACAAATAAGATTAGAGCTAGGAAACCAAACCCTAGTTTCTGAAATTATTCAATTCTCCTAAATCATCAATCTCAGTTCTCAATAACCCTTATCTCGAGAAACCCATATCAATTTCAGCTCGGATTCCTGTTCATCTGCAATTTCTTCTTAAACCCTAAATCACCAAACACCGATCGAAACATCATCCATAAGACCATCAACTCTTTAATCGAACACCATCGAGATGTTCAGAATTTCTGATTAACTCTTAATCTGTCGCTTTCATCTCTCAATCTCTGCCTATTTCTCGATCTGAATCAGCAGCAACAACCACTGCTTTTATCACGAAGACGAAGATTTTTTTTTAGGTTTTTTGTCTCTCGATTTTTTTTCGTTTTGTTTTTTTGTTTCTATGTTTTGTGAGCCAAACACAAAATTGGTTATATTTTGTGAGGGAATTCCTCTTTTTTCTCTCCTCGAGGAAAAGTGAAACGGGGCAATTCTGTGAGAGGGTGACGGTCACCGTTCAACGTGGAGCCTAAGGAGTTTAAGATTTTAAAGAAGTTAGATATAAGCTCAATTTCTCAAATGAAGTTCTTAAATAATCCATTAGATTACAAATTTACAGTAGAATTTATGAATTAAAAACTATACTTTAGGAAGTATTAACGATGATAGATTTGGAAAATTTATAATCGCTTTGCTTTTTCTTAATATGTGTGAAAACACATAAACCTTTATTTAAAGTACTAGGACTAGTATAAAGGTTAATGAGGCGTTAATGAGTTACTTTTTATTTTGGGATTCATAATTTTTATTTTCAGTTGTGGTTTTTTTGGGACAACACAATCCATTTGCATGTCAGAAACTTTTTGCTCAGCTATTACCCTTATCTCTGTATAATAGTCAAATACCAGTTAAAACTGGTTATTAATTATATAATCCCACACGTGACTTAGGCTAGGTTATAACCTTATAAGTTATAGGTTGGAAATAGACCTTTTTTCTTCCATTGTTTCCGACTTTCTTTTTCTTTTTAATGTTTATTTACTTCTCTTTTAAGTACTTATGAGAGTATATGAAATCTCAACCCACAATTAAAAGAAAAACTCAAACCAATTAATCCCACCATTATAATCATCATGTCTATACCTCTGCAGGAACCTGAAAAAATCAAAAATCTAATATTGATCCTCTTTTTCTCACCATAGAAATGGAATTTTCCATGATGATAAATAAATTCACTAAATCAAAGAAGCTTTTTAACAATTTAAGTTTTCAATCTTGATAAAAATTTATATCTACCAAATTATAAACCGAAAAATAATAAAAATTGGAATGGATTACCCTTGTTTGGGGGACATGAATTTTGGCATCAAAAAAAGAGAGGGTGGTAATGAATTTATATTTTGATTCAAACTAGGTTGAGTTTTAATAAGATCAGATTAAGATTAAGATGAAATTATATTAAAGTTTTCTAGAGAGAAAACAATATAAATTGAGAAATATTTAGTTTAGGGTTTTACATTAGAATAAAAATGGAGAAGAAGAAGATGAAATGGGAAAGAAGAGTGAGATGAACGAGGAGAGAATGTCGTGATTGTTTGACTATCTTTACTTGTATTTTTTACATGAACAAAATCTAAAGGGTATTATCACTACCGACCTCCATTATATTGGAAGTATGCACGATTTTGACAACCTGGGATGATGTTTCTTGTATTGAATCATCTGAAGCATTAACCTGAGAGAGACTTTTCTCACATCTTTTGCTTCTTCTTAAAATATCCTTGATCTTTTGTGTAATCAATGATTTATCAAAATCAACATGATAGGAACAACATTCATCAGCCCAAGACAAGTTACATAGACTTCTATTATACACATTTGATATTTCGAGCTGAGTTTAACTCGCTTACATATTTCTCGAAATATGTGTTGGTAAGCTTTTGCTAACCAAGTTCATCTTATATTCTTAACGAAAGTCAAAAGATGATCATGTGAAAATCGCCTGGTAACATCTTACATGATTTGTGTGAGACGGTCATTTGATGTAAACTCAGAATGTTTCGTATTGATCATTCGATCACTCGAAAATTGTTTTGAAGCTAATAGTTTGTGTGAAACAGCTATTGTCGTCTTCCAAGAATGTTTCAATGGTCGAAATGAGAGTTTAGAACAATCGGATATAAGCATAGTATGCACACTTGGATATGTGTAATCCAAGTCTGGGAACCATGGTATGCAAACCCGTATGCGTACTGATTGGTTTAGTAGAGGTCCGGGAACTAAGTACGCATACCGGTACGTGTACTGGCGTGTGGTTCAAGTTATGGGACTTTACTGAGTTTGGTGGTATGTGTACGCGTTCGCATACTGGCCAACCCAAACTTAGTCTGACCACTAAGGTATGCGTACCCGTTTGCATATTTGAGTGGGTTATGTTCTAAAATCGGTTTGTTCTTGAACAAATACATTTATATAATAAGGAATGCTATCTTTTGCAAACCGTGGCTATAATGTTCATGACTTGATTCGAGTGAATCAAAATCAATTTTGCTTTAATTGTGTCTTGTATACTTATATGAGAATATAAACAATTGAGCAACTCTAGAACTAGTTTCATTTGAGTCATTTGAACTAGTTATGGTTAAGATGAATATGGTTGATATAAAAGTGTTCATATGGCTAACTTCGGTTAACTATTGTTGATCCAACAAAGGTGTACACGTTTAGGTATGGTTACTCATATCTAAATGAAGTCACTTTTCATTTGTGTGTAACAAGCTAAGTTCGATCTAACGGTTGAAAGATATTATCTTGAGTCTAATCAGGTTTTCATCTAACGACGAATATTGAGTGCTTTGTTACCAAGGTAACATTGATTACAAACCCTGATTTGAAGACTATATAAATGAGAACTCTAGCAACTGGGAAACCTAATCCCCACTCCTCCTCTGTGATACTATTTGCGACTAGAGTCGATTCTCCTTTAACCTTAGGTTTTTCCAAAACCCTGTAGGTTAACGATTTGAAGACTTCATTGGGATTGTGAAGCCAGACCCGACTATTTTCTTTGTAGTTGTGTGTTCTGATCTTGCTGTTTTCGATCGTGATTGAGTACCATTTTCTCTAAGATTTGCTCTAGATCTAATCTCCGATAGGCAAGATAAAAAGTAGTCACAAACTGAAAAAACAGGGGTCTAACAACCTCACCCAATATTTCGCTTAGCAATCTGTATGGACTAACTCCAATATACTTTCTAGAGAATCAACTAGACAGTCAGACTCAATCCTAAGAAAAAGTATATCAAAGAGTTATATCTCAATTTCTCGATTCAACCCACAATCAAACAAGTAAGAATTTGCGAGACTGATTGAATACAAGAGAAATAACTTGAACGGTACCAAAGACCAATGTTCAAGGATCAATCAATTTCAATCAACAACCAAAGGTTGGATTTATCAATTGATCGATTCAACACATAGTCTGTGATATTTCAATTATATAACAAAATATAATGCGGAACAGAAATTACACATACATCAGAAGTTTTGTTAACGAGGAAACCGCAAATGTAGAAAACCCCCAGGACCTAGTCCAGATTTGAGCACCACACTGTATTAAGCCGCTACAGACTCTAGCTTACAACAAGTTAACTTTGGTCTGGAATGTAGTTGATCCCTAATCAATCTCACACTGATCAAGGTACAGCCGCATTCCTTACGCCTCAAGAACCACGCCGGATTATGCGCACTTGATTCCATTAGCTGATTTCACCCACAACTAAGAGTTGCTACGACCCAAAGTCGAATACTTGATAAGCAAATTTGTCTCACACTGAAAAGTCTATTGAATAGATAAATCTGTCTCCCACAAATAAATCTATGAGTTTTTTTTCCGTCTTTTGATAATGAAGGTGAACAGGAACCAATTGATATACCAGACTTATATTCCCGAAGAACAGCCTAGAAATATAAATCACCTCACATTAATCTTAATCGACTTACGAAACAAGATATTGTGTTATCACAAATGATGAGACAAAGGTGTTTGTGACTACTTTTCAATCTTGCCTATCGGAGATATAAATCTCAAACCAATCTTACGATTGTACTCAATCACGATAGAAAACAGTAAGATTAGATCATGCAACTATAGAGAAAATAGTTGGGTCTGGTTTCACAATCCCAATGAAGTCTTTTAAGTCGTTAACCTACAAGGTTTCGTGAAAAACCTAAGGTTAAAGGAGAATCGACTCTAGCTTATGAAACTAGTATCACACAGGAGGTGCGGGGATTAGGTTTCCCAGTTGCTAGAGTTTCCCTTCATATAGTCTTCAAATCAGGGTTTGCAATCTAAGTTACCTTGGTAACAAAGCATTCAATATTCACTGTTAGATGAAAACCTGATTAGATTCAAGCTAATATCTTTCAACCGTTAGATCGAACTTAGCTTGTTATACACAAATGAAATGTAACTTCATTTAGGTTTGGGAAACCGTACCTAAACGCGTATACTTAGTCGGTTCAACAATACTTAACAATGGTTAGCCATATGAGCACTTTCATATCAATCTTATTCATATTCACCATAACTAGTTTAAATGACTCAAATGAAACTAGTTAGAGAGTTGTTTAATTGCTTAGATCTCATAGAAGTATACAGACACAATTGAAGCAAAATCGATTTTGATTCACTCGAATCAATTCATAAACATCATATCCAAGGTTTTGCAAAAGATTGCATTCCTTATTATATAAGTGTTTTAGTTCATGAACAAACCGATTTTAGAAAGTAACCTACTTAAGTATGCAAACGGGTACGCCTACCTAATTAGCCGGACCGAGTTTGGTTACGCCAGTACGCGTACGGGTACGCATACCAATTCACATTCCAAACTCCAGCAGAAATTCACGGAACCCAAACTTCCGCCAGTACGCGTCCGGGTACGCAGACTTATATTCCGGACTTTCAACAACCAACCAGTACGCGTACGGGTACACATACTTAGGTTCCCGGTTTTGGATTTATACACAAATATGAATACAGACTATGCTTATATACAAACATGGTTACTTGTTCTAAACTCTCATTTCAATCATTGAAACTTTCGTAGAGGATGTCAATAGTTGTTATCCACAAACTATTAACATCAAAGAGATTTTCAAATTATTGAAATAATCAATCATGACTTTCGTCAAGAGTAAAGATGAATTTGGTTAAAGTGAAAGCTTACCAACATATATTTCGAGAAATAGATAAGTGAGTTAAACTCAGCTCGAAATAACAAATATGTACAATTGAAGTCTATATAGCAATACGACTTTTGTCTCAAAATAGGAGATAGAATAGATAGACTTTTGAGTGATAGATAAGTTCAAGTCTCCACATACATTTTTTTGATGAAGTTCCACAAGTTCCCTTGAGTAATTCTTCGTCTTCATTCGATGAACGTCATGGAGTCTAAAGCTCAACTACACTTACTATCCTAATCCGAGACTTAGCTATAAGTAGACTAGAAATCAAGACTTATAGTTTTGGAAACTAAACTTGAAAAACAAGCTTGAGATAGCAACGCTTGCGAGTTCCACCGAGCAGTGCTCTAACAATCTCCCCCTTTGTCAATTTTGCTGACAAAACTATCAATACATATGGAATACAAAATAAATAAACTTTGTAGCTTCTCATCCAAATGCTTGATCTCCTTGGTTCTTCAACATTAATCGAAATCTTCGTCACTTCCAAGTACTCCAATGATTCCAAATGTGTTTAATTCCACATCATTGTTGTTGAAGATCCGTAGATATAACAATGAGAAAACAGTAGCTCTCAATCATTGTTATACAATGTCATAGTATTATTACACAACTTCAAAGTTCAATTGTATCACAACTTCGACAACAATTCTATGGTGATATGTATCACTCCCCCTTAGTCAATACTTCATCTCACATGAAAACCACTCCCTCTTACATAATGATCCGTAAACCATATGTATTTGTAGTGTGAACTACACATTAATTCTCCCCATTTTTGTCAACAAAATTGGCAAAGGTACGAAAATTAGTCGGATACTAATGAAATTTCCATAGAAATACTCATGACCAAAAGAGAAGCACATATCAACTTGTTTAGATGCAATCATATAGCCGAAACTAAATGCATTCATCAAGGAGTTTATAAAGATACAAGATAACCCCTATAATATTCCACAGCCGCACTCCCCACAAAGATTTGGCAATTAAGCACAAGTTCAATTAAGCATCCCCCCCCCCCCCCCCCCCATAAAATGTCATTACAAAAGGAATAACAAGAGAGACCTTACTTTTACGAGAAAAGAAGGATTTCTTTGGACATTAACAAATCTCATTAATCATGAATTTTGTATCCAAAATACTCAATTAAATTAACCACAAGTGAACCCATGATTAATTTAATCGTAAATGCTCACTAAGAAAACTTAGGGAGTCCTAAACACAAAAGCCTTTATTTGCTGCACTTCCTTTCTTAATTCCTTCAATTTTTCAAGAACACCAGAGAATTTCTGAAGATTTGAAGGGACAACCCTTGGTTTTCTCACATTCCTCCTTTTTCTTTTCAGATTTTAGTGTAAAGGAGAAATGTCTTTTTTTTTCATGATTTGTGGCTTAACAATCATATTAACATCTTTTCCATCAGAAGTCATGATGCTTGGAGTCTCCATAACCATATGGGTTTGTGAAGAGAATTCACAGAATAAGCTCAACAAGCAAACTTGTGATAAAAGTTTAGAGAAGGAAAAAGGAATGTAGGGTTACAAAACCTTTATACACTAAAAGTATTCACGTATGCACAACTCACACCCTAAAGAAGGCAGAATTATCTATAATACCCCTATTTTTTATTGATATAACATAAAAATCTTTTCAAAATCAATTAGATAAAAAGGGATGGAAGAATTCCAAAACAGTTCAAAATCAAAATAAAAACACATTTTTTTTTCTTTTTAAAACATGTGAAGTGCCAACTCTTGTCTCTTTTAAACAAGACACATGAGACAAGACGCTTAACCAACACAATTACGTTGTGTTGGGGTGAACAATGATCTGTCCACCATACTTTTCTTGAATGGAATTCTATTTCTCTGTTACCCAGACTATTCAGACCGAAACCTTTTTTCTAATGGTATAGAAACATCTTTGGAAACTAACTTATTTGGAGAAGAGATAGGATTACATACCTCAGTCGATTTCTGAACAAGTTTTAGCTTGTTAGCTAATCGATTTGCTCTTCGTTTAAGTTAGTTGACATATCTTATCTTATGTTTATACTTGAAACATTTTGATAACTCATGACCTTTGAGAGTACAATAAGCACATGTCAACCTGGAGGAAGGTTCATACATCACAGCTGTGCAGGCTGCTAGACACATGGTGGAACCTGCAAACATAAGAAGAATTTCCCATGGGAAAAGAGAAATCCATATTATCCTCCAAGATTGTTTAAGTTTCTTATGTAAGTGGGAATAGAACAAAAAGTTGCTTTCTTTTTCTTGGTGACAGAATCTTTACGTTACCTACGATGTCCCTTTTGAAATTTGTTTTGTCTTGAAAGTAACTAATAGTACCCATGTTCATTATTGCATCCTGATACAATTACAGGAGATATTGTTATGGTGTTGCAAAAGAAGGGGCACCCTAAGTTCAAACGGAAGTTTGATGATCTCTATGTTGAACATTCACTGAGCTTGACTGAGGCTCTATGTGGCTTCTAGTTTTCCATAACCCATCTCGATGGCAGGCAGCTTCTGATCAAATCCAATCCTGGCGAAACCAATCCCACCAGTGAAGTTCCTAGAATCTGATCTGTAAATACATTGGATTGTTTTCGTACGTGTTTTATGAGATGGTTGTAGAAAATTTTTTTTCATTATTTGATGATAATGGGGTTTTTGATATGCTATCAGGGATTTTGGAGTTGGTAATTGTGTAATTGTGTTTGGATGCAGCAGGGTGGTGAGGCTGTCAATTGCACTGGATCTTTGGAAAAAGAAGGTGCATGCTATCAGGTGACGTGTGACTAAACATCAAGTGCATTTTATTGCTTTGTCATGTGAAAATTACTCGGAATCTTCTCATTTTGGATATTGTGTATTTTTTACTCGGCTAGGTCATCCATAAAGGACGAATAAATACAATTTCTATGTTATTTATGTCATAGTAAGGTTCCTTATCTTAGATTCTTTCACTTCCTTATCTTAGATTCATTGCAAGCTGGAGCTGAATGTGTAAACTCTGCAGATAACATGTGTCCGTGCATCCTTGGATTCGTATTGATAAACTTCTGTTTGTTCTTCTTTTTCATTAGATTTCAATGACATGAAGATAATTTAATAAGTGCTAACATGCTACTTTTTGCATTGTATCCTGGTATAACAAGTATCTGGACCAGGTCCTGATGAAGAAGGGAGAAGCAGAGTCCCGGGATGATAAATGAATGTCATCATGGAACTTAGACAAGAACCACTAGCTACACAGATGGTCCATCTTTTGTTCTTTTATTTTATTTTTTGTTTTCATGCCATCAGGTGTGTTCTTATCATGTTCCAAACTTTACACAAGTATTTTGGATATTGATAATCTTAGTTACCAGGTTTTTTAATTCTCTGGGTGTTGTTCTGTTTCCCAGATTCGTGTTTTTTAAACAGTTAAACATCTTACTGTCAGATATGTAAGTTTCTATGGTGCAACAATGTAAAAATTTGTTATGAATGGTATAAGTTTTTGTTTCAGTGTGAATGATGCGAGTTTTGAAAAGCTTTTTAATTTTTATGTGAATGGATTAAGATTTCTGAGAATTTCTGTAATTGTGAGAATCTAAAATACGGCACCGGAGAACAATAACCGTTTACCGATGGAGGCAAGAAAACAATTTATGACGGCTTGACTAGACGTCACAAATAGAATAATTATTCGTGACGGTTGACCAAACGACACAAATGATCTCAAACCGTCACAAAAACTTTTGTGACCCCAGTAGTAACGACGGGTTGTCGCCCGTCATAAATGAGTTTTTGTGACGGTCTTTTTGTTATTTGTGATGGTTTTCTGTTATTTGTGACGGTTTAGAAACCGTCACTAAAAGCCCTCTGTTTTGTAGTAACGTATTGCTACAATTATCAATATCAGTATTTTCACAAAAGAGTGCAACATTTGATTCTTCATCTTCATTAGAATCATGATTGTCAGACATTTCATCAAGAGTTGCAGCAACACCTATGTTTCCAGTGTACTTTCTACGATTTGGACACTCATTTGAAAAATGACCAAAACCTTTACACTTGAAGCACTGTGGCATATCCTCGTCATGATTATCGTCAGTATCTTTTTTTCTAAAAGGAGCACGATTGTGAGGTTTAGCTGATGACTTAGTTTTATCTATAGTGAACCGTTTACTTCTCTTCAAAAGAAGATATCTAAACTGTCTCCAAAAAGGAGATATAATTTTAAACGAGATGGTGAAAAATTTCTACCTCTCTTGTCCGTGACCGGTGGTATGTGCAGAAGTTTATTGCCATATGCCCAAAACCCTAATAGCGCGTTTAGATACAAATATGATTATGACTTCTGCTTTTCCAGAAGTAGAATTCAAACGTAGAAGTCAGAACCAAACAATTTTGCTTCACCAAAAGTTACATTTTCGACTCTTGATGTCGTTTTGAAATTCGACACCCAAACTGATTTCTTACTTTCGACTTCTATAAGTCGCAAAACTACTTCTGATGTATTGTTTGGCTATAGCGCGTATAGATACAATTCTGCGCATATTGTTTGACTTCTGACTTTCCGACTTAGGAATGATGAAACTTTTCCTGGATTCTAACATTTTTGCCATGTGCAATGTATTACAATGACATTTGCAAAATGATGAAAACATGTCCAATAAGGCTAATCGATCCAACAACCACCTGGGAGGCTGGTAAAAGCTTTACATTCCGCGGAAGTAAACAGCAGCAAGAAAACATAAAAAACACTCACAACCGTGGAATTCAAAATCACCTGAGAGCAAAAACCTAAAATTACTTTTAGAAAAAGCACAAGTGGCAGCCAAAAGTCAAATTCCTCCCTTTACTCTTTTCGGTAAATCCACGGAGGAGGAGTTACGTCTAATATCCTGCTACTCCAATAATGCAGTTAGGTACACAAAAATCATTTCTCCACTCACCCAGAAACACCAAATTCATAATAATTTCAATTTTACACCGCCCAAAAAAAACCAAATTCCTGATAATTTCAAGTCTACGCCGCCCCAATCATCTCCTCTCCGCCACCACCACCACCGCCACCATGGGTTGTGCACAATCAAAAATAGAAAACGAAGAAGCAGTAACCCGTTGTAAAGAAAGAAAACAATTCCTCAAAGAAGCTGTCAAGAATCGGAACTACTTCGCTGCAACACACTCTGCATATATCGTCTCTCTCAGGCATACTGGTGCTGCTCTAAGTGATTATGGTGAAGGTGAAGTTGATGCTTTTCACCGTGATACTTTACTTCCATCTTCATCTGCTTTACCGGCAGCCCCTCGTGATATTCTTCCACCGCCACCACCCCCGTTGCCCAATTTCGGTCCACCAAAACCCCTTCAAAGAGCTGCAACTATGCCTGAATTTTCAATCCCTAAACCTGACCTGAAACCCACTACCAGTGATACAATTGAGGAAGAAGAAATTGATGTAGAGGATGAAGATGATGATGATAGGAACGGTCTTTCTCATCGTAGACGAAGCCGGAAGATTGTTAATGAAGAAGTTGAAGAAGAACCACCACCTCGTCCCCGGGAACCGTCGAGAAACCCAGTCCCTCCACCACCGGAATCGAGTAATACAACTTCGGTAATGGACTATCTTTTTGCTCCTATTCAAGATATGCCCATGTCTTCTTTAAGTGAAGTTGATGAAATTCAGTCATTTAAAGATGATAGTAGAGATGGTAGAAGTAATTATGATAATGGGTTCAAGAAATCGAATGAAATTCGTGTTGATAGTAGTAGTAGTGATGCTGGAAATGCTAGTACTAGTAGCAGTACAATTGAGGTTCAAGTACCAGCTGAGAAGGAAATTGAAGTGAAACCAGTGAAAAAGACTAAGCAATATGTACACTCAAGTTCTATGGATGTAGAGGGCAATAGAAGTGGGAAAGTGCTTAATATGATGGATTTACTAAAGGAACTCGATAACCATTTTCTTAGTGCCTCTCAAAGTGCTGCTGAGGTCTCAAAGATGCTGGAAGCGAATCGATTGCACTTCCACTCTAATTATGCTGATAATCGAGGTAATTTTGACATGTTCTCGAAGTCTTAAATGTAGATGGTCAAATCCGGGATTGAGCTCCCATCTCTTGGTATTTTAGATATTTCAGTTTTAGGCTTATATATTTTATTAACCGACTTTACATTGCTTGGCTATCATAGGCGTCCATAGTTGTAGGTCAGTAGCACTGGTAACATAACGCCTCTTCGTCAGAGTACCCACTCTAACAGCCAGTGTTGAACCATGGAAAACTTCTTGTAATAATTTGGAGGAAGCTTGCAGATTTAAAATATCATAAGCTGTTAGGAAATATGGTCTAAATAGGAGAGGAGATTAGGATATGTTTCCAAACTAAATTTTCTAAGTGAAAAACAAAAAGCCTCTTCAATAAGTGATTGATGATTCATAACTAGAAAAATAGTTAAGTCCGTTTGATAAATTTGTGGTTCCTTTCACATACTCTTGTCATAATAGTTTTGCTCTAGGCAAGCCATTTCCAACAGATATTTATGGTTTGTTACTCTTATGGTACAGGGCACATAGATCATTCCAAAAGGGTTATGCAGGTTATTACTTGGAACAAGTCTTTTCGGGGTTCACAATATGCAAATGATGAAAAAGATGAAAAAGATGAGGATGAGACAGATAAAACTCTGGCAAGTGTGTTGGATAAAATTTTGGCGTGGGAAAAGAAGCTATATGATGAAATAAAGGTATGCCCATTGGTGGAAGTCCTTGTGTAACTTCTTAGTTCAATCTTTCACAATTTAATTAGGTGAATTTTGTATGTTAGTTTTCCCGTGACACAAAAATATAGTAGCATGAATAAAATAGGACGGCTAAGTACTTCCTTGTGTTTGGAGTTTACGATAATTCCTTTTATGCTGGACAGGTAGGAGAAGTAATGAAATTTGACTATCAAAAAAAGGTTGCTTTGCTAAATAGACAGAAGAGCCGTAACACAAGTGATTTGTCGTTAGAGAAAACAAAAGCAGCAGTAAGTCATCTTCATACAAGATATATAATCGACATGCAATCCTTGGATTCGACTGTATCAGAGATAGACACTTTGCGCGACGAACACTTATATCCAAAGCTCGTATCCCTTGTTGATGGGTAAGTTTCCTTACAGAAGTTGTAGATTCCTCAACATAGGAACTTAGCGATGTTTCTTGTGATAGTGTATGAATTTTGTCATCTATCATTTAGTCGCATTCCAGTGTACAAATTTGCTGCCCATGCAAGCTTTCTCATGTAGGATGTTTTGATTTGTTGCTTTCATATATATAATGCTGCAAAATCTCTAGGTCTTTGGTAGTGATTATGGCGTGTTCCTTGTTGCCATTTGCATTTAAACCGTGCAACCTAATCTTTTTGCAACTCTTCCAGGATGGCGAAAATGTGGGAAACCATGAATCAACATCACAGAATTCAGTTGAAGATTGTCACAGACGTGAAATTCCTTGATACCTCCAATGCCCCTTTAGAAACCTCCGATAAACACCATCAATGTACCGTGCAGCTCCATGATGTCGTGGAAGACTGGTATGTACAATTGAAAGCGGTCATGAGCCATAAGAAAGCATTTGTCAAAGCCTTGAACAGCTGGTTGAAACTGAATCTCATCCCTGTAGACAGCAGCTTGAAAGAGCAAGTTTCATCTCCACCTAAGGGTCGTCCGCCAGTCCAGTCTCTCCTGCTTGCTTGGCAAGAATACCTAGAGAAGATTCCAGATGAGCTAGGCAGAAGTGCGATATCTAGTTTCGCTCACGTCATGAAAAACATAGTGATGCATCAAAAAGATGAAATAAAACTGAGGATGACTTGTGAAGATACCCGTAGGGAATTATTTCGGAAAACCCGGGCATTCGAGGATTGGTACAATAGGAACAAAGATATAGAGAGACCTGAAGATGCAAATCACAAGGACTCGATTACAGCTAGGAAGATTCAGGTGGAGCTTGTGAAAAACAGGTTAGAAGAGGAGGAGGCTGCTTATCGAAAACAATGCAAGCAGGTGAGGGACAAGTCAACAGTGAGCATGAAGACTCACTTGCCTGAGCTTTTCCAGGCAATGTCGAATTTCACTAATGCAACTGCTCTGATGTACCAGAAATTGCAGTCGATTGCTCACTCACAAAAGAACCCTCAACGCACCTGATTTTACTGAGTGTCAGAGATTGCTGAACCCCAATAGCAGCTGGTATTTGGCCTCTTGGTTAAAATATGCATGTATGGAAGTTGTTTTTGTATGTGGTGTATAAGAAAATTTGTAGATTCCTGTCAAGTAATTTTCGGTTTGTTTGGTAAGAACGTGCAAGCGGTGTCTGTGTGTGATTGATGTTTGTAAATTTGTATAATTGTAGTCTAATTGACAGTGAGTGTGTGCAGTATGATTTTGATGATTGCGATGAATTTAGGTTAATGTACAGGAAGGCCAGGTTTATTTTCTCTTCTTTGGAAGAATTTTTGATGAACTAATAACTTAAGTAAATTTGTGCCGGAGTCGGGGACCGAATCATATACTCCGAGTTAGCGAAAAACAAATACGCTGTAAACATTTTGAAGAGATGAAACATGACCAAGGTGTGTATATCGTTTTGGTTAGAGGTTAACTCAAGCATTAGAAGAAAATTTTCCATTGAAGGGCACAAAATTTTAATATTTTTTTTGTAGAACCGAAAATGAGCAAAATTGGAAAGAAAAACAATCTGACATCTGACTCGGCTCAAATCGCGAGTCAGATCCATGCAGATCAGGTGTAAGCCACAATTATGGATTAACATGACGCATCACTTGCAGGAATACCCCTACGAGAAATACAAACCGTTAAATTATCTGAAGAAAAGCAAGCCGTTAGATCATCCGAAAACGGTGTTATTATAGATCAGTGTAAACTCTTTGTAAGAATAAAACCCCAATTTCTTCTTCTTCATCTCCTCTTTGTTGCATTTCTCGACCGATTAACATCTTTGTATCTTCAGCGGGAACTTTTTCCCGCTCTCTCCATAAGAAGCTGCTGCTGTTGCTGTTAATCTGCAACAGTGAAAGATCTCTTGATTTATAGGATTCAATCAACAATTAGGGTTTATTTTTATGTATTCTTCACCAGCAAAGATATCAGCTAAAAAAAGGTATGTCCTTTTTCATTAAATTTTGGATATTCATATTAAGAAAAAGGAAGGGGTCTAAGGTTGGAAGTAGGATTTTATCTCACAATTGTATTGTATTTGTTTTCTTGATGAGCATTTTATTTATTTTTATAATTTTGGGTTTAAAATACTTCTAATTATGGTAAAAAATGCGAACTTTTGAATTTGTTCATTTAGAATTTGGGTTTTACCTCACAGAATGCCGTAGACTGATTTAGAAAGTGAAGGGCAGTTTGATGGTTTAGATGATTGATGGTTGGGCTCCGATTTAAACAAGCTAATTCGATATGTTTTGTTGGTTTGATCTCCCCGGTTTGGTGTTGTTATGTTGTAAGCTTACTGTCGAGTTTTCCAACTCATGAGCTGTTACATGTTTAGGTACACAACACAGTATTGAATCGGTTCTTAGTATGAAAGGTTGGAAATTTAAGCTTGGAGTTGGATTTGGGTTACCGGTTAAGGGTTCTTTTACTTAGGTCTCTCTCTTTCTCTACCCGGAGACTAGTCTAGTAATGACTAGAAAAGCCAAATAGTTATAATTTATCAGACTTTTAGAGAAACTAGTCATTGTTATGAAGTCAATAGATTATGCTGTTCTGGCCATCAATGCTCTGATGAGTAATGTACATGCGCGGAGTAAAAGGTCATCTGGAGGTCCTTAAGTAGAATGCTGCTTTGAGAGTCTACAAAACCCCCGAACTTTAGTAGCATACTTAATTCAGGTTCAAACCGTATTTGTAAGAAATGACTAAAGCTTCTCCGTTCTCTGTTCTGTCTCAACGTTCTTTGTTATTTTACTAGTTTAGTGCTCAACTCCTCAACCAATAAGTTACGCTGAAAATAAATATACGATTTTCTCAACAGTCGGTTTTTGAAATCAAGTGTTCACACTTGTTTTCTGAGCTTTACCTCAAAGGGGCACTTGGTGTTGGGTAGACTATCTCTGAATAGCTTATTGACAATGGAATCTACCACTTCCATATGCACCATAGCTTTCTTTGGGGTGACTTCATATGATTGTTGAAGACACTCTGTTGCAACTTCACGACAAATAAAGTTCAGGCATTAGCCTTTATGATTCCATTGCAAGTACAAACACAATGCCTTTTTCAGGCTTAGATTGTAAACTTTGGGGAGCCAGAAAACTGGAAGTACCATTTACATCATATTTACTTGTGCATTTTCATTGTTGAGTATTTTCTCCAATACCCATGGAAGGTTGTGAGTGACCAAAGAAAGCTTTCTTTAGACCATTTATTTGTTGTAGGTTACAGAATAAATCACATACGCACTAGCTTTCATGCCCGAGGAAAGCCGCAAGGTATGAGAGAACTAGGTTTTTAAAAACGGATCTCAGACATAATTGAGAAACAATAGCAGCTGTATTAGCTCAGTAAATCATTCTTAACATCTATATGACAGAGTCTTTATCCAGTTCTTTAATAAAGCAACTATTGCTGAAGCCTGCTTAACATGCCATATTAGTGAACTGCTCTAGTGAACCAATTTTGATATTCTATGACATTTGGCTGTGCTGCAATTAGCTTAGAATACTATATTTGTAAGTTCTAAGATGTCTAAATCTTCTTGGTAAAAATTTACTCAAATTAGATTTTGTGTCATTGCTAATTTGCCTCAATATTAATAGGATATATTTGTGGTCTGCAAACTGGCAATCAAAAGTTTTGAGATGATAAATCTCTGTTTACTATCTCTTGGCGAAATGATATTTCTTATTTAGGAATAGATCGGGTCGCCTTAATTAAAGCCAAGCCATACCATAGCTTGAGCAGTGTTTTTGCCACTATTTTATTGACCGCTTGATTATGTGATTTCTACAGACAGTAACTAACCTCTGTGAGTAAAAATTTTAAGCTAAGGGAACCTGTACAGTAATAATGACGAAGTTAGCTTGTAAGCATAAGGCAGTTATAAAAAAAAGGTATTTGGGCGGTATTTCAAAGTACAGGGTAGTAAGTGTTTCACAGTCTTCGAAACCTTAGAACTTTGAATAGTCGACTCATTCAACTCCGTGAGTGCATTTTGGCCCAGTCTTCTACTGCTGCATATGTTCATCTCATGCAATGAGGAAGGTTGATTATTTAGAAGTACTTCATGTCGTATTTGCTTGTCTTGTTGTTCAGGTGACTTCAAAATATTAAGTTAGCTTACATTTCCTGTTTATTGCTGCTCTAGAGAATTATTAGTTGCATAGACTTTTCAGCAATCGGCATAACTGGTCCGAAAAGATATTTTGATTGCTAATATTAGGACGTTTGGCGAGTAAATGTTTTATTGCTAAAATCCAGATGTATCTCTTTGAAGTTGACTGAAGTTCACTAATTGATGCAAAATATGAGATAGAAACTTTTGTGAGCAAAATATTTATTTTGGTTAGATCACATGGAAACCTGATTTCCCGGAATTGCTCATCTCTTGTATTGTAGGTTTCTGGCTCACATGACGGCTGTTCAAAACACAGAAACTGATATGACAGAAGACATTGGCGAGACAACTGCTGAAAACATTGAAAATAAGGCAGCTGACAGCACTGAAAGTAAGGCAGATGACAGCACTGAAAATACTGCAGATGAAGATATAGAAAATACCACATCTGGAAATGTCGAGAATAGAGGTAATGAAGACAATGGAAGCAGGCCTGTGGAGAGCATAGAAAAGATTAATGAGGCTGAAGGCCATATTGTTCCCTTCCCAAGTAGTGGTACCAAACCCAAAAGACCATATGTAGGTATGATTTTTTCTTCTATACGAGAGGCAGAAGTTAGTTACCAAGACTACGGTAGGGAAAACGGCTTCATAATACGTAGAAGGTCAACATATAAAGCTCAGCGTGGACGTAGAGTAACAAGAGTCCTATTCACCTGTTCTTGTGAAGGACTGCATAAGAAAAAATGTAGTGTAGATGATGAGGGTAAAACCAAGAAGGCTAGGTCAACAATGAGAACAAACTGCAAGGCTATGATGCGAATCATTTGGGATAGAGATTCAGATGACTGGGTGGTCAATGATTTCACTGATGATCACAACCATGTTATGGTCACTCCGACCAAGAGGGTTCTTATGGGATCTAACAAGTATATGCCTCACTCCATAATGACAAAGTGGATGAAAGATGCAAACCGGGATGAAGCTGATCTTCCTAACGAATTTCTTATGCATGACCGACTTGTTGGAACAGAAGCCATGCGGATTAGTCATCTCTGTCGACGATCAACACAATTGGCATATTTAGCAGGTCGATCAGAGGATGGATACAAAGTTGTGATGGATATTCTTGACCAGGCATTTGAAAAGATTAAGCAATTAGACACTGCTGTAAATGAGAAGGCTGAGAAACCTGCTGATATTATTATAGCTGATGCTGTAATACTCCCGCCCATCTCTCAAGAAAAAGGCACAAAGAGGGTTCGGAAAGGAAAGGACAAAGCAACAGAGGTTACTAGCGAGACCTACCAATCGAGGAGTGGGATAGATACTTCTGTAGGATATAAAAGGCCAAGAGTTTGTAAAACCTGTAGTGGGCAAGGTCATGACACTCGAAACTGTAGGTTCGCTGAAGAGCCTATATGCAACTGAAGGATCAATAGCTGCGTTTATCCAGAAGGTCCTGGATTCTCCAGCTCTGTTGTTAAGCTCTGTCAGGTTCAACCTCAAATAAAGAGATGGTGCATGT
Organism: Papaver somniferum; assembly: GCF_003573695.1. Taxonomy (NCBI): domain Eukaryota; kingdom Viridiplantae; phylum Streptophyta; class Magnoliopsida; order Ranunculales; family Papaveraceae; genus Papaver; species Papaver somniferum. Next base: position 126,964,216 of record NC_039359.1, read on the forward strand.
GTTGTGCACCCGGCCCTTCATACTTCTGATATATTTTGTTTTTTGTTGTATATCTTAGTTTTCCAGATTTATTAAATTAAATCATGATTAGTGTTGAAATTATTAGAATCATTAACAAGTATTAACGTGTTTGTGTTCTAGGTTGAGCACATTTTTAATTGTAGGCAAAATGTTCCAATTCCTCCGTACATTGATCCTTCAGTGAAGGGGTCGGTGTAGGCAAATAGTTGAACATTTTGGGTAGACATAAATCTGTACTCTTGGATAATGTTAACTACGGTACTAATCAGTTTCACACGTGACTCCTAGCTAGATTTTTTTTTAAATAATTATCCACATCAGGTGACCAAACTAGACAAACGAGCCTAATTTGCATCACTGCTCAGGGATCTTGGTTAGATCCAACTGACTCTTGCTAAGGACATGTAAATCAAAGTTACAAAAACTAAAGGTTCCTTTTCATATAATTTTCACTTGATGGGTGTAGCGCGTTTGGATATCATCCCAGAAATTGCTTTTTAACTTCTGGAAGTAAAAATAATTTCTAGAAGCAAAAAAAATAAATTTATTGATTCTGCTTCTGGTATCCAAATATGATATCACTGTCGTGCTCGCCTCTTTTGTGTGTGGATGCACATATTCAGATTATGCAATCCACGTCCTTAAGTTGTACCAGGAGCCATTTGCCAGGTTTTTGGAACATGTTATGCCTGAAAATCTGATATGCGTAGAAGCCCAAGATTTCAGCTCTCTCCTTTACGTAACAGATAAGCTCGGAGGTTGGGGTTGCTTAGAAATGACCTTAGCTACATAGATAGGGTCGGCAATAGCTAGTTTTATTAACCTTAAGAAGACAAGAATAGCCGCTCAAATGTCGAGATTATAATGTCGAATCCAATGAAAATCTTATTCATGCACTACATTAATGCTTTCCAAAATATACAAAGAGGTTCACTGCACAAAAGTGAGTTGAAGTAAGGATAACTCCAATGCCGAATGCTAATCCCAAGAACCCTTATTGTGAACTTCTATATATATAGAGCTATAAACTAACAATGTACCATACAACTACCACATCAATAACCACTTCATTCTTGCATTTGCATTCTAGTGTTTGTGAAAGAGGGAGATAAACAACTTTTGTTGTAAAATTGGCATTCAAAAATCTAGCTCTCTTTGCCTTGCCATAATGGGTACTGGTTTTCTTTTATGCCAATCACTATTCGGTTGTAGAAACATCAGTTCAGGCCAAAATACGTTTTTGATGGCAGTCGGGGATGATTTGGCTACAGTGACGTTTAACTATAATAAGCTGAACCATCGTTCGTTATCAAGTACGCCAAAGTGGAGAGTGCTACTGAGAAGAATAATCAAGGAGAAAAAGAAGGTATTTGGTTCTTCTACTTGTTCAACTCGAGCCTCATATGATCCATCTAGTTACTCGAAGAACTTTGATAACGGGTCTTTTTATTGTTCGGATGAAGAAGCCGACAGTGTCTCAAGACTCTTGACGGCTCGATTTGTTGACATGTCAACGGTGTCCGGAAGGAAAATACTTGGTTGATTATTGTACAGCTAACTATTTAGGATCCAAGAAATGAAGAAGAAAGATTATTGATCATCAATATCTTTTCACCTTGATGAATATATTGTATTAAACTTCGTTCAAACATGTATATTACATATTCAGAAGAACTTATGTTTTTTTTTAAGTTCTTCTTATTGTTCAAAACTATAAGTTTCGTACTTCGCAAAATCTTTTTCTTAAATCGTTCTCGGAGAGTGTTTCAAACTCGGTCACTTTAAAAGTAATTTTTGACTAAATTAAGTTGAAAAGTCAAAAAGTAGATGGAAAATGTATATTTCAGAATAACATTTAGAAATTAAAAAGTATTACTAATTTTTTGTGAAATAATTATTTTTATAATTTCTGACTTCCGTAAGCCATTTCTATTTCATGGGAATCAGAAGCACTTTTACTCTTCTTGTGGGTAGATATAAAAATATTTTTTGAATAAATAAAATCAAAAAGTAGACGGAAAACATAAATTTAAGAATGACTTTTATAAATAAGAAAGTAATCTATTGTTTTCTCTGATTGGCGAGATTGGGGTATACCCAGATTTATATGGACATAGTGCCCTTACTAAGGGGACGTCAAATATGGGTGAAGTTACAATACTACCCTTACCCTTTATAATTCTAATTACCCTAAATCAATTTTATTCTTTTCATTTCATCTTCCTTCTTCTCCTCCATAACCATATCGACTCTCCATCACACCACCATCAAATCTCGTCGATTAATTCGTCGTAATCGTCAATTTGAAAATTCCGATTAATCTTTAAAAATGGAGGCACTACCGCCGAGGACTAGTAAGATGAAACAAACAAATAGAAAGCGCAATGAATTTAACCCCGGAATTGCAAAATTAGTTCAACAAAAAGAGAAGAAAAAAGTAGTGAAGAAGAAGAAATCAACGCCGCTGAAAAAGGAGAAATGACGCGATTGAGAAAGTAAGGGCCTAGTTAAACTCACTCCAGTACTTCAATTTCATGTTTGCATATTAAATTAGGTCAGAAAAATCAAAATTGTGAATCTGCAGTTATTTAGCCGGCAAGGTGTTTGTTCCACGACCTTGCCGAAATTTCATAGCTAGGTTTAGTCGGCAAGCTCTTAGGTTGAAGATCTTGCCGGCTGTTTAGTATCTGTAACTGCTAGTTACAGGGTCGGCAAGTTATTCAACCTAAGACCCTGCCGACGTCAGTTTATTTTTTTTAGCCGGTGGGTTATAAATTTTTACCCTGCGGGCGGTATTTCAATTTTTTATTATCTCCTGATGCCATGAATTTTGAAAGTCGGAATGGTATTTGAATACCACCCTGCCGGCTTTATGTTAGCTGGTATTGTTTTGATTATAGAGCCTGCCGACTATTGATGTTGAAAATCCCGTGTTCAAGTTGTTATAAGTCGGAAGGTTATTGGAATAAGACCCCGCCGACTGTACTTTAGCTGGCATGTAGTTTAGATACCGACTCTTCCGACTTTTGTGTCGCCAGCAAGGTTATATTTGTCGACCCTGCCGACTGTTGATTTTTTTTTTTAAATTGTTCTTGTTTAGGTCGCAAAAGGGAAAGAATAAAACTGTTACTCCTCCTTCAAGACCTCCTAGTGTTGGTGAAAAACTCTTGGCTGCAACACATCGAGGGGAACTTGTTGAGCCGGGGACGCTCAAGATCCGTGTACGGAATGATTCTCAACCACCATCGGAACCAAGTGATTCGGATGAAACTCCAGATGAAGACCAATCAATTCCATCTGGTAGAAGAGGTGATGATGATGATGTTGATGAAAAAACTCCGGCTGCTGGAGGAGGTAACAATGATGATGATGATGGTGATCAAGACATGCCACCTGTTGGAGGAGGTAATGATGATGTTGATGATGATGGTAATGGAGATAAAGATAAGGATATCGAAGATGAAATTGTTGAAGAGGCAGTGGAACAAGAATAAGAAGAAGGAGGAGATGGAGAACAAACTCAAGCTAACGTTCAACAAACCCAAGCTTCAACTTCAACTGAAACCGGAAAGAAGAAGAGGGTTATCACTAAACCAGCTGATTCCCACATGCCTCCCCCTCACTTGAAGGTTAGAATAAAACCAGGTGATCCTCCAAAGGGAACCTCATAAGATGGTGGAGATGTGCTTTTTGGATACAAAGACTCATGGGCATGTCAAATCCATAATACTATCGTAAGTAATCTCAATTCGTCTTTATTTTTTATTCAAGTGTATCTATATTAAATTTGCGTCAAGTGTTTGTATTTTTTTTTCATTTTGTATTTTTTTGGTATTTAGGATCACAAGCATGCCATCCATATCATGAGGCGCCAAGCTTCATGTTCAGTGACTAAGAATTGGAATCTTGACGATGAATTTGACGAGGTGAAAGCGATTGTCAAGAACTCCGGGTTGTGGCCTGCGGTGGAGAGTTCGAATATTGAGCATGATAGAGCTACCGTATCTGCATTCTGTGAGAGGTTCTATGAAGATACTGATACAATGTTATTCCCATTAGGTGAGATGGCGATTAACTCCCGATGATGCTCATCAAATTCTAGGCCTCGAGGTTGAGGGAAAAGCAATCAGTGAGGGCTTCGATAATGGCATTTCTTGGGAGAACATCTTCAAATTGACCAAGAAATTGTTCGGTTGGGATCAGATTGAGACGGAGTCAATGCTTGTGATGAAGAATGGTCATCTAAGCAAGAAGTTTAATCTGAAGAAGTTGAGGGACACATTATCTGGGACCAAGAAAATAAATGATGAGGAAGGAAGGGTGGACTTGGTGCGAATCAATGCTACCGCGTCAGCTTATTTGCTCTACGTCCTGGGAAAATGTATCTTCCCCGACAGTTCCGGAAGCTTTATCGATGTCAGGTATATATTGGATCCCTTAAATAAGATGCATGAGTATTCTTGGGGTACTGCGGCGGTCGCCTTCTTGAACAATGAGTTGACAAAGGGTTCAAGGGCACTCACTGCGCAAGTTAACGGAAATATATGTCTCTTCCAGGTAATTTTATTGTCTAAATCATTTATGTTTTCAAAATTATCGTAAGAAGATTCTTACTAAACTTTGTGTTTGCATAGGTTTGGATATATGAGCACTTCCCTACTTTGGTGAAAGCCAACTCCTACATCAAAGTGAGTGAGAATGTTGCGATTGATAAGCCAAGAGGGCAAAGATACAGTTTTAAGGGTGGTCAGGATAAGGAAATGCGGCAACATCTTATCAAAATCCTAATCGCCTTGGACAAATTGACTGCGGATGAGGTAATATTTGATCCGTATCGAGATGCTAGAAATCAAGGTTCAATCCAAAGGAGAGATGATGTTGCATTATACTACGAACCCTTGTTGTTCTCCCATGGATTTTGAATGTACGATCCACATCGGGTAATGCGGCAATTGGGTTATACATCCAAGAAGAACCTCATTTCGATGCTGAGCCGTTCTTTCAAGTGTTAAGGGATGACTGCAGCACGTCCCAAAAAACTATTGATGTCGCTTACGCTCCACCGCCAGTTCTAGAACATTGGAACGGAAGACGTGGTCGTAAAGTCGATACGAGTCTTTTGGACGAGGTGACCGAAGGTCATGAAGCTAATGAGAAATACATGACGTGGTACTTGGGTTGGGCTCGTCCTATTGTGATTAGGGAACCGACTGCTGAAGAATTGGATCGTATGAGGAAGATGACATCGAAAGACCCAACAACAAGTCTTAAGTTCTTTGTAAATATTTTTGGGGTTGCACTTACTATTTTAAGATTACGTTATCGAATCATTTTATTAATTGTTTGTTGTTTAATTGAAAATAGAAGGAGCATTTGAAGACCTTTGTGAAGGTGTTGTGTTGCGCGAGAGACAGATGAGGGCCTTTGTCGATTGAAGAGCGAAGCAAGCACATTGACTATGCTAGAATTGTTGACAATGAGGATGCCTATGAATTGTTCAAGCAAGCTGATGCTGAAGTAAAGAGGGAAGAAAAATCCAGGAGGGAAGCACAAGCCAAGATGAATGCTGACAAAAAGAGGGCTCGTTCCCGTGGTGATGATAGTAGTGGTAGTGGTGGTGCTCGTGATAATGCTAAACGGGGCCGTGGTCGTGGTCGTGGTGGTGAATGAATGCAGTCTCTAGTTTATTTCTTTATGTTGTGGTAGACAAATGTTAAGGTTAATGGTTGGACAAATGTTTTTATTTAAGGTTTATGGGACATGTTTTCGTATTTTGGACAAAAAATGTTGGATTTCTAGTTGTTGAATGAATGGTTTGTTTAGCTATGTAAAGTTTCAATACTTTCGCCGACATGCTTTTGTAAAGTTACATTGCCGAATAAACCAGGGCCGGAAAGGTTGTGAATTGTCAGACTGCCGGCCCTGACAGCGGAAATGGTGTAGTTACTAGGGTCGACAAGGTAAGCATATTAATACCTAGCCGGTTGTTTTACAGCCGACAAGGTATAATTTTATCGACCTTGCCAACTATGTGTTGCAGAAAATACCTTCTCCTGATGCCTAAAAGCATAATAAGGTCGGCATGGTTATAAATCACGATTTTTCTGACTATACGATAACCGGCACGCTAATGACCAAATACCTTTCCGACGGTTATACAGAAGAAAATGAACTCCTGATGCCTAAAATCATCATAAGGTCGGCATGGTTATAAAATATGACCTGCCGACTATATCATAGCCGGCACGCTAGTGACCAAATGCTTTTCCGGCGGTTATACAGAAGAAAATGAAATCTTGATGCCTAAAATCATCATAAGGTCGGCATGGTAACAAAATTTCGACCCTGCCGGCCAAACTTAGTCGGCATATTGGGGAAACAAAAACCTCGCCGGCGAATTCAAAATTCAAATTTTTGCAAGTACAATTGCATTGATTAACTACCATAACGGCCAAATTTGGGCACCATCCTACAAATACACCACTTCTCTCTACAAAACAACACACAACTATTTGCACATAATCTCCTAAGCTCATATCATCATACACTCTATCTAACTCACCCAATAACTCTCTACATACAACGGTGGCATCATTTGATTTAAATGAAGATTTGACAATCACCAAATCTTGGTACGCGGAAATTCGAGTTAGACATCAGTCCTCCGTAAGGGTGGATGCCGTAACCTTTTGGGCTAGGGCACACAACAAATTTAGGCAAGAGTTTGGGAATCCTAATGGAAGAAGTATTCAACAAGTCCATGATAGGCACCTAGTCGTCGAAAATGCGATACTTGCTTATTTATCTCTCCAACCACGGATTTTCAACGCTACCAACTTCAACTTGTCCATTGAACAATTTTAAGTGTTTTTGTGGTTTATTTTACGTGATCCATGTTGTTTGATCTTCCTACTAAACACCACTAATAAATTAAGTTTGTGTTTTGTTTTTGTAGCATGAAGTTGTCAAAGTGCGGTACTTGGAGGAAAAGGGGGAAGCATTCGCATTCGCTGCAAGCTATGAATTCATGGTCTCCAAAATCCCGGAGTATGCCTCGGACTTCACGCAGGCCGGAGATGACTGAGATTCCTCCAATGAAGATTGATGGTTTTAGTGTAGGTTTTGTGGGTAGATCTCTATGTAAACACTCACGAGACTATAACTCGTCCACTAGGGTTGCCTAGGGGTTCAAAGGCTTGATGCACATGCTAAGTGCATTCATTTTTCCGTCGACAAAGAGTTATATTTTATGTTTCAATCAATGTCAGCGACGGAACCAGGAATTTATGTCTGAGTGGGCTAATTTTTTTTTTATGAACACCGTAATTTTTCTCAACTCAACTGTAATAATGATAAAAACGTCAAAAGTACATGAAGTGAGCAAGATGCGTCGTGTTGCATTTTTTACTTTAAATCAAGTATCAGATTTCTGCTCGAGAGTTTTTCATTTGAAACAATGTATAAAATCATACATATTCACCTTACTACTACCGCGAACAAAATAATAAGGGTTTTGGGTTCAACACTCTCATCGTGAAGAAGTGAAGAGACACAATAACCAATATCCATGTAATACATAGAGTGATAAATTCGTTGGGTGATGACACTAGTGACCTGAATTCGACACTCGTCAGCACCATTACCAATTCAAAAAAAAGGGAGACACGGTAAGAAGTGGAAACAAAAAAATGATAGTGGTTATTATAAAAAGATTAGATTTTATGATCTCTCACAACTTTCAATCCTTTTTACACTGAAAAATAAAACAATGTGATCATTTTTAAGTTTTAAATCATATTGTACAAAGCTAGCAAGTATTCAAATTTGATAAAGAAGTTATAACTCTATGTATTTTTACCATTAAAATGAAAACAACTTTATAACAAGATGCTTTTCTCTTCTCCATCTAATGTAGGATCTCTTTTTGTGGGACCGTGATCCTATCTCTTTGAACGGCTAGATACAATTCATTCATATAATATCGCAACATAAGATTTAAGAATAGAAGCATCAGAATGTTTCAAGGTTGTAGTTGGGCTATGTTAGTACTTGGGCTAATTTTAATTCTTACCTGGGCTATTTTTCACAAAATCTGAAAATCACAAGGGCGTAACGAGTTTTTGCTAGTTTTTTTTTTTTTTTGGGTGGGTGGGGTGGGGGGCTCAGTCTAGGTAAGTCACCCCCAATACCGTCCCTGATCAATGTAGTAATCAAAATTGTATGAATAAAGTGAATTACATCTTTCCATACTCTGTTTTTTGGTGGGTATAACTATAGGTCGATAAGGTTACATTGCCGACTTTTCAACAGCCGACAATGGTAGAAATTATGTGCATGCCGACTATATGATAATGGGCATTGTAGGAAATATTACATGCCGACCGTAAGATTGCTGGCCCAAGATAGTCGGCATATTCTTCATTCAAAGACCCTTTCGGCCTAAAAAATGTCGGTGTCTTCTTCATCCGCGGACCATGCCGGCTATACTTAGTCGACACTTTATTCAAACGTAGACCATGCCGACGAAACTTAGTCAGCACCTTATTCAAACGTCGACCTTGCCGACCTTTCACATTTTCAAAACCAAACTTTTTGATCGAAATCGAACTCATAAGATAGATTAAAGGTTTAATCTACTGAATTCATAATTTCAAGATTTTAATCTAAACTCAATTAATTAACCAAATCAGAATTTTTAGTGTTAATTAAACAAGGATATATTAGCCATTTAGAAAATACAAAATTAAGGGATAACTTTTTTTATTTCAAAATGTCTTAGGTTTTGTCTCATTAGATATACCCGAATTAATCTGAGTATACCACAATCAAGCCAAGATTTTTAGGATCGCGCCTATATACAGGGCGGCAATCTTGTTCACACGTCGGTTTTTTACACACGGCCAAAAATAAACAAGTGTATTTTGTATGTGATAGATACAGGGCCAAAAACTAATACCGTCCACCACCGTCTTCTTCCTCTAATTTATTCCTTTGTTACTGCTCCTCCACCCGACATGTCTATGGCAATAAACTGCAAACCTCACACCTTTATTTAATCAAGCCCTTGTTTGTGGATTGGTATTAGCTTTATGTTTATAACAGTAGTAGAGCAACAATTTATCACCTTGTCATAGAAAATCAAACCTCCCTGATTAAATAGAAAGCCTAGTTCAGATGGAGCGACCAAGAAAATTAAGTTTGAATCCATGACCTTCTATTTTCTTTTCCTTAAAGAGATTTTTTCCATAATTAATTCGTATCAATCAAGTTTGAAGTATTTTTATCTGTTTTTCATGGATTTAAAAATTCAAATATAGGATTTTCCAAAAATTATTATGGACTGTCTGCAGAAAATTATTATGGAAAAATAGGATCTTCCGGATTTCTTTAGGGTCCCCTTTTATGTTTTCTTTATAACATGAAGAGAAATAGTAATCAACGATTGCACAAACAAAACTAGATAAAAAAAATTTCTTTCAAAAACCTTCGTCCATGGCAGCTGATAATGGTGGTGGTGTGTCGAAGAATGGTGGCAGATATAAGAAAATAACAGAGAAGGGAAGAAGAACATAATTAGATTATCATTCGTTCAAGTTTCAACAAACCCCTAGTTACATTATTCTTTACATGTATATCTCATTGCCAACCAAAGATAGAAAAGTATATCAGAATGGTGGTCATAGAATAAATATGTTTTTGGGCTTTTAGATAGAAAAGTTGAAGAAAATTTACTTGAGATTCAAAGGCTGGACAGACTGGAGCAAGTTGTCGGCACGTCTGATAGTCTTTCTGGTGAGCAGTTGAGAGCCAAGGCTGAGTTTCATAAGCTCTCGAAGATGAAAGCTATTTTTTGGTGGCAACGTGCTAGAATCCAGTGGGAGGAAGAAAATGAGAGAAATACTAAATTCTTTCATAAGAGAGCCACTTCAAGACAAAGATGCAACTCTTTCTCCCAACTGAATGTCAATGGTTCCCTCACGTCCGGTAAGTCTGTAATTAAAAAGGCAATTGTTGACTACTACACAAATTTGTTTGAGGAAAAGAGTCATTCAGTTGGATGACCTTCTGCATCCAATGTTGGAGAGTGGTGCGGCAGAGGAGCAAGAAAAACTATGTACGGTGGAGGAAGTTGTTAGTGCTATACAAGATCTAGGGAGTGACAGATCCCCTGGACCCGATGGTTTTCCTATAATGGTTTTTAGTAAATGATGGCATTTTATGAAAGACGACATCCTTGATGTGGTGAATGATTTAATGGTGAATGCTCATATAGATTGGAGACTCAAATCAACCTTTCTTTTTCTGCTTTCCAAGCATAATGAAGTGGTAAATGTAACCGATTTTAGACCGATTAGTCTCATGGGAAGCATGAACAAAATTCTGGCGAAAATTTTGGCAACCAGATTGAAAGGAGTGATGAATGATCTTTGAGCAGTAATCAAAGTGCGTTTGTTAGTGGAAATAGACAGCTCTTTAATTGCTAACGAGGTCATTGATGCTTACAACAAGATGAAGAAGTCTGAAATTCTTTGCAAAATCGACTTCCAAAAGGCGTATGATAATGTTTCTTGGGAGTTTCTCGATTATACACTATTGAGGATGGGATTTGGTATTAAATGGAGACGATGGATAAAGCCTGTACCCATCATGTCAACTTCTCTGTCTTAATCAATGGGTCATCGAATGGTAGGTTTGAAACCTCTAAGGGGTTGAGACAAGGTGATCATTTATCTCCCTTTCTCTTCCTCTTAGTTGTTGAATCCTTAAATCTCCTTTTCATTAAAGCTTGTGATATTGGTTGGTTTAAGGGGTTTGAAGCAATTCAAAATGAAACTGTGGTAAGTCATTTACAATTTGCAGATGACACGTTAGTGTTTCTTCAAAATTCGTCCAGTCAAGTTATGCATCTTAAAAACATTCTTTTGTGGTTTGAAATTAAATCTAGTTTAAAGGTAAACTTCAAGAAGACATCTTTAGTTCCAGCGGGGAGGTTTCACAAATTCATTCTTATGCCTTGTCTTTTGGTTGTAAGGTTGAACAACTCCCTATTTCTTACGTAGGTTTGCCTTTAGGGGATAAGTATATGTCCAAGGAAAAGTGGCATATAGTGATGGAGAGAATAGAGGCTAGGTTGACTATATCGTCAACTATTTATCTTTCTCGAGGAGGTAAGCTTATCCTAATTCATGCGGTTCTACAAGCTTTGCCGATGTACTTTATGTTGTTATTCATAGCTCCTATTTCCGTTATTAAGAAGATGGAGAAGCTTTTCAGAAATTTCTTGTGTAATGATAAGTGCATATATAATTCATATGATTTTAGTGTCCATTCCATACTTGTTTTAGCTATTATTCTTGCATGTATTCGTATTATTACTCTTGTTTTCTCTTATTTTCCTCTAATAGGTGAAGCATCCAAAAAGGAGCTACAAAGTGCTGAAAAGAGCTAAGGAAAGAAGTATTACAAGTATCCAAGTGCCCAAGTCCAAGAGAAGTTGAAGAAGTGCGACGAAAAGGAGCAAAATGCTCAAAATCAAGAGATGGGCCAAAGAACGAGATTAACTCATTCAAATTAAGGATTTATCATCAACATATTGAAGAGAATTGAAACATAAAAAGAATGCAACAAGAATGAGGTCATTCCGTGTTCGGACGAAGAAGTTGTGGCCAAAACAAGCTATTATCGAATACCGAAGACAGTAAAGTATGCAAACGGGTACACATACTTTAATTCCGAAAATTTCTGCCGGAATTTATGGTACGCGTACTGGTACGCATACTTAGCAAGTAGGAAAACGTGTATTCATACCTTGGAAGGCTTAAGGTCACGTTTGGGGTCGTTATTTCGTATTTTCGGGTCGGGTTCTTGAGCCGAACTAGATACTTGATGGCCAAGCAATGTAAACCTATAAAAATAGGTATTATTCCTTTCACATGGGGAGGATCAATCTCATATCACAAATTTTATATCAAAACCTAGGGGTTAACCACTTTAGGGGGAAACCGCCATTATTCACCTTCTTTGTAATATGAGTAGCTAAATCTTTTGTTGATTAAGGATGAATTCAATGTTCTAAGCGTGAAGCTTTATTAATAATATAAATCTATTGAGAGTTTTTATCATCACCATTTGTCTTTACCATATCTAGAGTTTATGAGTGATTCTTAGATTGATTTGGGATGCATACTAGATTAGTCTATTGACTGCTCTATTGCTAGTAGAAGTTATGAGATAAGTAATCGTCGATTAACCCTCTACACAAGTAGAAATCGCGAGACCTTACAGAGGGATTCTGTGGAGCAATCGTGTGTGAAGACAACACCAGCAAGTAAACCTTGATCTAAGAGTTTAACTACTAGGATCAACCTAAATTCACAAAGATTATGGCGTTCGATTGGATTACACCTTGAGTGATCTACTACTTGGTGGTTCGTTGGATATAATCTGGTAGTCGAGAATTTTCGTATCCAGTGATTGAAGGATTTTTGGGGATAACACTGATCTAGCTGTTATTCAGCGGTTGGTGATGAATGGTTCATACGAAAGATAGATAAATATATTAATCTTGTTAACGCTTGGTAACGACGAAGGATTCCTTGATCATCCCTTTCTTCTTATTGTCTCTCTATTTATCTTAAAACCAAAACCCCCTTGTTATTTACTTTATTTTTCTAATACAAATAATTTATCAATTACACATCTCTCTGTGGGAACGATCTCTTACTACTGCTATATTACCAGTTAATTATAGGGAAATATATTTATTAATTTGTTGCATTAACGACACGCATCATGAAATGATATGGAAGATAAGCATAAAACTCATCTTGTTAGATGCGAGGTGGTGAACTGTGAGAAGGATTATGGTGGATTAGGAATTAAGAAGATTAAATCTCTTAACGTAGCTTTGATTATGAAATGGTTGTGGAGGTTTGGGTGTGAAAAACGGCCCTGTGGAGGACTATTGTTGCTGAAAGCTATGGGGAAGATATTTTAGGGTGGTACACTAATAAACCTAAAGGAGCTTACATGACCAGTATTTGGAAAGGGATTGAAAGGTTTAATGAACTTTTAAAATCCCATTGTCATATGTAGGTGGGTGATGGGGTCGCGACAAGTCTTTGGAACGACAAATGGTTGTCTACGCTGTGTTTGAAAGATCTTTTCCCCTATTCTCATGCAGTTTCAGAAGAAAAAGATGCTACACTCGCTCAACTAAGATACGTTAATAATGATGTTGTGGAGTGGAACTTGGGAATCACGAGAAGAGTGCAAGACCCGGTTATTGCTGAGCCCTCTTCCTTATTGCTTATGTTGGAAAATTGTCCACTTGGAGATGTTAACTCAAAGGATAACCGAATTTGGAGTGGTGAAACATCGAATGGGTCTTTTGCGGTAAAGTCTTGCTATAAGTGGTTGCAAATTTCAGAGCCACGTCCTACTAAATTTATCACCCGCCGAAGACCGTGGTCTAAACATTGGCCAACAAAAGTGAGTTTTTTTCTTGTGGGATGCAGGATATGGAAAGATATTTATTCAAGATGTTTTGAGAAGACGGGGATGGCGTAAATAATGGGTTAACCACTGCTACCTTTGTGTGCAGGATGAAAAATCAGTGAATTACTTCTTAATCCATTATAAAACGTCTTGGGAAATCTGGTGCTATTTTACCAAAGATCTTTGTGGTGTGGACGACGCCTCCGGATATAATTACTTTGGTGAGTTCTTGGCATAATATTAGAAATTCTTCTCGGAAAGTTCTGGTTCTTAAAGTTTTACCGGCTGCAATTGTTTGGTCTATCTGAAAGGAGCATAATGTAAGAGCCTTTCAAGATAAGAGTAAGGAGGTGAATGAGATTATTGAGCGAGTAAAGTTTACAGTGGCGAAATGGTTGTATAATCGCGGTGTCTTTAATGGTGTCACCATCCCGCAATTCACAATTAGCTGGAAAGAAGTGATCTTTCAACCTTCCTGATTTGATTTTGTTTTTGTAAGGAGATTTTGTAGAGTCAGATTTGAGTTGGTTCGGCGTTTTGTGGTATTTTTCTTGTGACCTTCTGTTTTTTTGTTGTATGCTCGGGGTCGCTTCTTTTTTCACCCTTTTCTTTTCGGTTGGTTCTCTTTGGGTTAGAGAACATATTTCATGTACTTTAATCCTTCATCTATAAAATCTTTAATTTACCGATCAAAAATAAAAAATATCTCAATGACAGCTGATTTTTAACATGCAGTTGCAAATGTAATTAAACAATGTTCTTCTTAAGATCCATCATAGACAGAATGGGAGTTTTGCGATTTGCAGTGGTGGGAGACAGTGAACAACGGTGGGTTTTGTTTTTCAAAGTAATTACTTTTTCGTCCATTTGCATTGACACTATTCATCACAATTTTGACCCTATATATAGCTTTAATCGGTCATGTGTACAGCTGCGGTCATTTTTAAAAGTTATTTTTGCTTCCTGAAAATTTGATTGTAAAATCTATTTTTATTTCCCGATAATTAGAAGCACTTCGACCTTTCATCTGGATGCCCTTAAAAGTAATTTTTGACTTAATTAAGTTAAAAAGTAAACAGAAAACATAATGACTTTTATAAGAAAGAAATACAGTAAAAACTCCTTTAATTAATATTCGACTTTTTAATAAATTATTTTAAATAATATTTTTAGTCGGTCCCGAGTCGGGGACAACGTGCCAAATTAATAATTCGCTAAAACTATTAAATAATATTTTTTTGATTACGTATGTAGTTCCCATATGAAATATAAATTAATACTACCTTCGTCCCACTATTAGATGACCTAGTTCAAGTTTGCACAATTTTTAAGACAAGGAAGGGAAATGAGCATTATTAAGTATTTTTTTACAATTATACCCTTATTGATAATAAAATGTAAAAATTAGAAATGATTTATCTCTGAAACTATACCATGGATTTTCGTAAACTTTCTATCGTTGAAAAACATTTTAAAGCACCTGCTTAATGAATATAAACATGGATACCAAATTATACATATTTCTTATCCTAACGAAAATCACTTAAAATGATAATTTTAGAAAGATCCCCTTGTTTAATGAGATAGGTCAACTAATAGTGCGACAAAATTTTAAACTAAGTAGGTCATCTAATAGTGAGACAGAGGGAGTAATTCATTATATCTTTGCAATACGTTAATGACTTATGGATTTTTTTTTAAATGATTCATTTGTCTTCTGGTTTTTGCTAAAATCAATATCATATTGAATTTTATCCCTAAGTTTTGTTATCACTGTAAAAATTTCTGGTGTCGTTTCTCATAACTCAGCAAGAAATTATTTAATGTGCTTGCCGCTTTAACAACCTCGTTTCGTGAAGGGGAATCTCTTGTAGAACCTTCATCACCTTCTTTCCCATCTTTATCAGTTCCACACCGCTCTCAATTATTTTTCATCAATCAACAGTTGCGTAACTTCATTTTCTTCTGGATATTCAGGACATTTTGACATTCATTGAATTGCGATAACCCATCTTTTTGATCATATTTTGCAAGACTTGAGTGAACTCACCGTCTAACCGTTGATCTGAATTATCTAAACTTGTTTTATATGTTGATCGAAGTTTACAATTAAGGAAAGTGGGAGATTGAGGGGTGCTTTGAAGAATTTAATATTCTACGATATTCAGAAAATAATTATCTGATAATAAATTTCTCTATAAGTTAATAAAATATTAATTAGTAATTGATCGGTTAATTGATAACTCGCTTAATTGATAATTTTTGGTGGTCCCAACAACATTAATTTATAGACTTTATACTGTATTTTGTTTTCATAATTCTTGACCTCTAAAAGCTACTTTTGCTTCCCGAGAATCATAAGCACTTCTACCTCGGTTGCCAAACTGGCTATCAAGAATCAAGATAGCGCCCACTTTAAACTCCTCTGTTTTGCTGGGTCCTATAAATTTCACGTGTGACCCATCATATTCAAAAACATTATTCTCCTTTCTAGGGCTTACGCCGCATACGATACAGGACCACTGTTTTCATAATTGCGAAAGAATTTGGGTATGCAAAGATGAAAAGAGATGCTACTGGCAGAGTTCTTGATGATAATAATCAATCAACGTCTTGCAGCAATACCAGATATGTTGGGTCTTCGTCACCAAAGTCTTTGCAGGTCTTTGTGAGATATTCTGGTGGTAAGACACAAGTAATACATGCAAATACCGATGATACAGTTGAATATGTTCATGAACAAATTACAAAAAAGACTAAAATACCTGTGCATGAGCAAGGTTGTATATATTACAGAGGAAAAAAACTTGAGATGGATAAAACCCTAGAATATTATTCGATACAGAAAGATGCACAGCTTCAATTGGTTGCAAGGTTGAGGAGTACTAAAAATCCGAAAGCATGGCAACTTGTAAATAAGTTAGTCTCCACAGTAGGTAGTCTGTGTAGAGGTGAATATCGTGGTGCAAATACAGTTGTTGTTAATGATGTTAAGCTGTTCGTTAATATGTCTTCGGGATTGACTGCGACTATTTTTGGTCATAATCAAGTATTTGTAGACGGTGGTGCTGCGGCAGCTCTGGTTATGCTGTCTGTGTCACCAATTACAGGTAACAAAGAGTGTGCTGAAGAGGCAATCCGACTTTTTTTACAGCCTCTTAGTTCAGCAACAATTACAGCTCCTATCGTTTTAGAGTTCTGTCAATTGCTTTATAGTAAAACACCTCAAGACAATCCGCTTTTTATTTCTTGCCTAAACACTCTAGGGGAAATTTTGGCTATTGCGGTGATTAGAAATAATGTAGGCATAGAACATGCTAAAGGAACAGTTGCAAATATGGGGTTGTCTGCATTTGTATCTGAGCTGGGAAGTAAAGTGATAAAGGGTTTAGACTCTTGTATTAATCCGCAACAAATTGCTGTAATGTCGTTGTCAGATGATGTTCGTAATTTTATTGCATTCTTTAATCCTTTGTGTAAAATAATTGAGAACGGGTTAGGCAAGATGGTTTCTGTACCTATTTGTTTGACTGATTTACTCCTATGTTATAACGTGGAGCTTGGAACGCTGCACGTAATTTTCTTAGAAATGCTTGGAAAAATTGATGAATGCTTGAAAACATTGGAGATTTCGGTTGGCAAAACTGATAGTTTTCGGACTCAGCAGGGTCAATACCTTTCTATATTAAAGACACTGAATACTTTATCTAAACTTTATCAAGGTGCTGAAGAAAATATTCTATCTGTCCTGCGGTCAAGGAAGGTTGCTTTAAACACACTAATTTTGGATTCAAGGAGGAGCGATAATCATCATCGTTGGATTCTTGAGCATAAGGATTTGACAACTTCTGAATCTAGGAGGCATTTGACGATGATGCTGTTGCCTGAGGTGAAAGCTAATGGACATTTGTTTGAAATGCTTATAAACAGGGAACAGTTATTGGCTGAATCATTTGAGTATATAAGTAAAGCTAATGTAAAGGATTTGCGTTATGGTCGACTTTTCATGGAGTTTAAAAATGAGGTAGCAACTGGTCCTGGCGTTTTAAGAGAGTGGTTTTGCGCAGTCTGCCAAGCAATATACAATCCACAGAATGCCCTATATCTAGCCTGCCCAGACGACAAGAGAAGGTTTTTTCCTAATCCAGCATCCGATGTACACTCACTCCACCTTGAATATTTTCACTTTTGTGGCCGGGTAATTGCGTTGTCACTGGTGTACAAAGTGCAAGTAGGAATCCTATTAGATCGCACATTTTTCTTGCAATTGGCTGGTAAGACCGTGTCTTTGGAAGACGTGAGAGACGCTGATCCATTATTTTATTCAAGCTGCAAGAAGATTCTAGAAATGGATACTGAATTGTTGGATTCAGATGCTTTGGGTCTAACATTTGTCAGTGAAATCGAAAAATTAGGATCCAGGACAATTGTGGAGCTCCTTCCAGAAGGAAATAGCATTGCGTTGAATAGTAAGAACCGAGTAGAGTATGTAAATCTCCTTACACAACATCGTTTTGCGACCTCGGTCTCACATCAAGTAAAAAAATTTGCCGAAGGTTTTTCTGAAATTCTAGGCAGTACAGACCTGCTTGCGTTCTTTTTTCGGAGTTTGGAGCATGAAGATCTTGATCGGATGCTGCATGGAAGTGATAAAGCTATATGTGTTGAGGACTGGAAAGCGCACACAGAGTATAATGGCTGTAAAAGAACTGATAGTCATATCATCTGGTTTTGGAAGGTAATTCGCTTATCCTAATATCCAGGTTTTCACTAAGCTCTGAAAGATTACTGTCTAAAGCAATAAAACCTTGTTGCAGATTGTAGAAGGCATGTCAGATGAGCAGCGAAGGGTACTTCTTTTCTTCTGGACATCAGTGAAGTACTTACCGGTGGAAGGTTTTGGTGGGCTTCAGTCTCTATTGCATATATACAACAAATCACACAACTCCTATGAACACTTACCTTCAGCGCGCACATGCTTCTATCGGTTATGCCTTCCGCGCTATAAATCTGAAGCTATAACGCAGAAATCTCTTCAGATCATCACCCAGGAACACTTGAGCTGCAGCTTCGGTATGGGGTGAAACACTCAAAAAAACAAAAAGGTTCAATAGGTGGGTCGCCGTTCTTTTTGGTGGGATATAACATCAAAGGTTGGTTGCTTATTGGGGTTGGTAGCAGTATGTGCAGAAACAATGGAGGAATAGGATCATAACTTTTTAAATTATTTATTTTTTATGTATATGTGTAAATTGTTAAACTGCAATCTAATTTTCTAAAACTGCTCAACATTTGGTTGCTGCATAAAAGACCTGGGTCAGAACAACAGTGGGTAAGAAAAACCGAGTATACTTGGTTGCTGCCTGAAATCCCATGTTTTCCTGCCTCTCTTCATTTATGAGTCCTAATGAAGCGCTTGATGTGTGTACTAAATTGCAGCACAAACCTAAATGCATCGACAATAATAAGCACTTTCTGGACTTGGTGATCTACGCCCTCATCAGCATCTTCAGCAGAAGGTACCAGTGTTCACGTCTACAGATCCTTGCATAACCAAAACTGGACCCATAATATCATTCCCTTTTCATGAGACCATGATATCTAGAGCAGTTGCCATCGGGTTAACAATGTGGTGCCACACCCACAATCCTCAACGCGTGGAACAGAACACCTTCATTTTGAGCTAAAATACATGCAACATCATGTGGAGTATTGTGTTCCAAGTGTTGAACACATTTTTATTTGTAGGCAAAATGTTCCGCTTCCTGGATACATTTATCCTCATGTGAAGGGTCGGTGTAGGCAAATAATTGAACATTTTTAAGAAACATAAACCTGTACTACTGGATAATGTTTTAGTTAACTATGGAGCACTAATCTGCATCACATGTGACTCCTAGCTAGAAAAACTAATAATTAATAGCTATATCACCAAAGTTGTACCTTGTTCTCAACACTAGTCCAACTTTCCATGTAATATTCTCACTTGCTTGGTGTCTAATAATCTCGCTCGCCTCCTCTGTGTGTGGACACGTACATCGCAATTGTGCAATCCGCATCCCTAAAGTATACAGAGAGCCGTTTGCCAGGTACTTGGATCATGTTATACCTGAAAATCTTGATATGCGTAGAAGCCCAAGAATTCAGCTCTCTCCTTTACGTAACAGATAAGCTGAGAGATTGGGGTTGCTTAGAAATGACCTTTAGCTACATAGATAGGGTCGGCAATAGCTAATTTTATTAACCTTAGGAAGACTAAAACAGCCGTCCAAATGTCGAGATTATAATTTCGAATCCAATGAAAATCTTATTCATGCACTAGATAAGTGCTTTCCAGAATATACCTAGTTCACTGCACAAAAGTGAGTTGAAGTAAGGATGAATCCTATGTCGAATGCTTATCCCAAGAACCTTATTAAGAACTTCTATAAATATAGATAACCTTATGGACTTTAACCATGTACAACAACTACCACATCAATTACCATTTAATTCGTGCATTATCTCTGGTGTTTGTGAAAGAGGGAGATAAAACAACTTTTGCTGTAAATTTAGCTCTCTTTGGGTTACCATGGTGGGTACTGGTTATCATTTATGCCAAGCCTTATTCGGTTGTAGAAACATCAATTCAGGTCAACATATATTTTTGATGGCATCCGGCGATGACTCGGTGACATTCAACTATAATAAGCTGAACAGTCATTCATTATCAAGTATGCCGAAGTGGAGAGTACTATTGAGAAGAATAAACAAGGAAAAGAAGAGATTATTTGGTCCTTCTACTTGTTCAATCCGAGCGTCATATGATCCATCTAGTTACTCAAAGAATTTTGATAACGGCTCTTCTTATTGTTCCGATGACGAAGCAAACAGTGTCTCAAGACTCTTGACGGCACGATTTGTTGACATGTCAAGGGTGTCCGGAAGGAAAGTGCTTGGATGATTATTATAGCTTACTATTTTGGAGCCAAGAAATGAAAAAGAAGTATTGATTATCAATATGTCTTTTGATCTTGCAGAATATATTGTATTAAACTTAGTTCAGATTTGTAAGTTACATGTATTTAGAAGAACTTTTTTCTCTTAAACTCTTTTTAGAGGGTGTTTCGAATTCATTTTTAACAATTTTTTTTCTTAATTCATAGGGGTGCTTCGAATTAATTACCATAAAAGTAAATTTTAATTAGATTAAGTCGAAAAGTCAGAAATTGGATGCAAAACAAAATTTTGAGAATAATTTTTGAAAAATAAATAAAAAGAATTATGAAATAATTATTTTTTTTTGTTATGAAAAGAGAAGGAGACAGAAAAATGGAGAATAAGATGACAGAAATAATGTGCATGTTTACAAATTTCACCGTAAGAAAAGTCATGGAAGAAAAATCTGATGTTGACACTTGATAAGTTTATTAATATACCTATCTATTTGCATCAAAAAAAAATGTGCATGTTTACAAAGGTTTAGGACTCTATTTATCGAACGAAAATTCTCGATGAACCGTGTATCTATGCTACCCAAAAATAACCCACTCACAACCTAAAAAATTCCTCGCCACCATTGAAGCTTACTACTCACCATACCTAATCCTTTTTTGGACTAGATCTGAGAACAAGAAAAAGGAAAGAAACCTGCTCAGATCTAGCCCAAAAGGGAAAGTTCAAGTGCGGTAATAGAGATTTTGGTTGGAAGTTCAAGTGCGATAATCAAGATTCAAGACACTTGGCATATGATTCTCATACTTATGAGAAGATATCAAGAAGAAAATACTCTATCAACATGGTTGGATTATAATCCCAAAATTATTCTTTCAATATTCAGATTGCTTGGTACTCTTGTTCGTAGTTTGTTACTTCTCTTCACAAATTACTCTTTGTTTGTACCCTTTAATTATATCTCGATTCTTGATCTTGATGTTCTTGAAGTCCATGTAATCTCTAGATTTCCTACTCCCTTGTACTCCAGCGGATAACATACACGAAATGAATCATCGAAAAGAAGATACACATCCCGGTTTTTAGGGCAACTACCTACACTCACATAGAGGAGAAGGATGGGTTCAAGGTTGAAGTTAGACGTTAGGGCTATGATCCCATAATATCCCGTCAACACTGTTTGTAATTTTTAACTCATGAATGACTAGCGTCTCTCCCGTCTCAACGAACAACAAGAAGTTGGATGCTGCTATCCCATGTGTACTGAAAAGATAATACTTGTCTATTTCATATCTATCAGGAACTAATGACATGGGAGATATCTCGATCATGACTGTTGCATTTCAGTTATTTGTCCACTCTACCCCCTTGGTGTACCAATTGGAGAGCACACATAAGCGCTTTCAGTTTTATGATATTTGTTCCTTGGAAGGAATGGTTGTGGTAGTTGTAGGCCATGTCTGGTTATTGGTAGGGTCGAACAAATGGATTGAGTAATTTCGCTTCCCCTGAAAATGGGTCTGATACTGATCACTCTGTTGCAGCAGGGCGCTAGGGCCCGGTAAAATTACGTTTGTCGCTTAGGTGTTACCATGCCGCGAATATCTGAATAAGGACTAACGGGCGGTCAGTCGTATTTACATGAGCCTCATATCATGCGGGGAAATTATTCTTGCGTAACCTCACCTTAGGACAGTCTGATGCTTTGGACTCCAAAGAAGATTCTGGACAGAGGCCTTTCAAACTTAAGAACAGAACAGTAACTAGGTCGCTTGTCAAGTGGGTGAGCCTTCCAACAGAAGACGCAACTTGGGTTAGCGCAGAAGCCCGCTACCCCGATTTCAACGCCTGAGGTGATCAATAGGGAGGGAGGGGATTGGTAACGCATCATTTCTCATTAAAGTATCCCAATATCATTAGTTAATCCTATATCATCCTCTGCTTCAAAGTTGAGCGGGGAAGTTGGGAAGGGTAGCAAAAGTTGTTGAAGGTGTTTAAGATAGGTATTGGCAATAGCATGACAAGGATGACCATTAGGTTCTTAGGTTAATAGGAAAAAAAAAGATTTAAAACAAAAGACATTTGATTACGACGAAAATAATGACTCTCAAGTAGACCGAGATCCAACTACGGGTCATTTCTTGGTGAACATAATCCGTCATCATTTCTTCTATTCCTGCATTTATGTGTCAGAATAAAGAGAGGTTCAGTAGGGAAATAAAAGAGCCGAGAATCAACGAAAGAGCGGGTTAGTTGACTTTAAGGGTGGGATTTAGGACTCACTCGTAACTAAGAAGTGATGGTACGGAAACAGATGATGTTATACTTTGTAAACTCCCACTTACTTGTAAATTAAGGGAGGAACTCACTTTCTTGTCCCAAAAATAGGTCCGAAGATTCGAAAGAACTCGATCGTAGATGCCTCTCCTTTTAGTCGAGTAATTGAAATTTACTTAACCTAGGTTGTTTACTTACTTGTTATACGTATAGATTCATCCCCTCTTCGAGCTTGAATTGCTCAAGCTTCCTTCATCTTCATATGATCCCAACCAATAGATAGAGACAAATGGGAATAACCAAACACATCTATAAAATTCCAATACCATGTAGATGCTTCAAAGCCAACATGATGCTCCTGGGTTAGATGACCAAGATATTGGCGGAAACCACCAACGATCGAGAAGAGAGTTCCTATAATCACATGAAAACCGTGGAAGCCAGTTGCTAAGAAAAAGATAAAACCATATACACTTTCCGAGATCGTGAAGGGTTCTTGGTAATAATATTCCATTACTTGAAAGATAGTGGACACTAGAGCCATTAAAATGGTAGCTACTAAAGCATAAATTGTGCGTCTTTCCTTCCCCTCGAGTATAGCATAATGAGCCCAAGTTACAACATCTCCAGATGAAAGGATAATAAGGGAATTAAGAAAAGGGATTGCCCAAGGATCTAAAACAAGAATCCCTTTCGGCGGCCAGCAATATCGGATCTCTATCGTAGGTGACAAAGACGAATGAAAGAACGCCTAGAAGAAAACGGAAAAGAAGAGAACCTCTGACACTATGAAGGGAATAAAACCATATCGAAGTAATGAGAAGACTTGCACCCACTTTACATGAATGCATGTACATCACAATGATCACACCTCCTATGGTAGGTTCTAAAGCCCCGAGTGAACCTGAAATAGGCCAAGGACTTGGATCTACCAAATGAAAAGAATGTCTCTGAGATTCAATCACAACAACTTTGACTCATTGTAGTAAACCTTCCCACTTCCCTCTTCAGAATACCTTCTAAACTGAAAAGGGCTCTTTGGGATCAAAACTTTCTCTCACACTACAAGGAGGGAAGGTTCTTTCATTATCTTGGTAGAAGTCTTTCTCGACTCCTTTCAGTTGAGTCTCTTTGAGCCTCTCCCTGCCTTGTACAACAAGACAGTAAGTGAATTCCCATAAGTCGAGTGTCTAAGGTCCCTAAAGGGCACCTCCTTTAAGAAGCTTCGATGAACGATGTGAAGGATTCATTCTTTAAAGAACAATGCTTCCTTGACCATGGAAAACGTGGCATTAGGTCCTTTTTACAAGGCATTTCCCATACAAGATTAACATAAGTGCTAAATGAAGTCTTCGAGAGAAAATAGAAGATGTTTCTTTCCGTTTCTCGTGAGACATTGATCTCTTTGAAGCAAGAAATTAACATCATTTTCCTCCATTTTCCCATTAAGTCCACAAAGTGGCACCATTATTGTGAGACTTCCGATAAGTTTGAGTACATGTAGGACAGACCGGTGCTAAAACCTTTACTATAGATCAATCCTCCATTGGATGCCTTACTACGGATCTTGGTCCCCCGCTGTGAAAGCAGTTCGTTCCGTAGTTTGAGAATCATGTTGATCCCTAGAAACCTATTGGAATCATTAGTTATGGAAACATAAAAAGTAAAGAGGAGAAGGCATGACCAGAGGAATTGTGTAAAGGGAAAATTAGGCGCAGGCCAAAAAAAAATAATATTCTCATTGTCAGGCCCACAATTAATTTTAGGTACCGTGACACCCATAATTATTTCCGTGGCCCCCATAATTATATGAAATTATTTAAAATGCCTGCATGACGGATTATGCATCCGCATGACGGGTTATGCATCAGGGGTATAATTGGCAACGCAACTTGGATATAACATATCTAAAAATCCGCGCCTTGGAATTTTACAAATTTTATATCGTTGCAAATCTTTTTAAGAGAGCTACGCAACGAGTACAAACAAAAAATCAATTTTTTGTTTTTCACGAAAAAATCGGAGGTGATCATCATTTTAGGCAAAATTTTCGAAAACTTGATACATAACCATTATGCAGCCACCAAAAAAGATGCATAACACATTCTGCAGACGCATAACGAATTATGCAACAATTTTCTCGACTGCATAACAAAGTTATGCATCTATAACAAGTTATGTAGCCATTGTTTTGGTTGATTTTAGTGCGTACATAAAAAATTGATGCATAATGCATTAGCCATATTTTCGAATGCATAACAAGTTATGCATCAATTTTCTCGATGCATAAAAGATTATGCAACAATTTTCTCGATGCATAATGAATTATGCAGCCATATTTTCGGATGCATAACAGGTTATGCATCAATTTTCACGACTGCATAACATGTTATGCAGATATTATTATTGGTGCATGACAAGTTATGCAGTCTTTGTTTTTATTGGTTTCGATAGTGACAAAAAGGTTGCTGCATAACATGTTATGCAACCATTTCCTGGACTGCATAACAAGTTATGCAACAAATTTTGTAGATGCATAATAGGTTCTCGCAACTAATCTAAATATCGGTTTTAACTTTTGACTTTACATATCACATGGTATATTGTTGTGCATGATTATTTAGTGATTACAGGAAAAATCTGCACCTAATTCTCTATGTTATCTGATATTCGTCCTTGGTAATTCCAGAGCCAGATGCTACTGCGGCTAAAGCATCCGTTGGGTTGGCAAGTGTTTTACAGGTTCCAACTGATACGAGCTCCGAGATAAGAAACCAAGTTCAAATTGAAATACCTGTCGAAGAAGGTAACTTTCTGCTAACAAAGAAGAGGATACTAGTAGTTTTAGAATTCCCTATTTGGTAGTATTGTAAATTGAAATACCCGTGGATGCAAAAACAGCTGAACAACCTAAGCCAGTAGAGCTCACAAAAGCCGAAACCTTTTTTTATGAATGTAAACAAGAAGAGCCTGCTGCCACACTTGGTGTGATACCAGAATCAAGTCATGCTGTCCAAAAACCAGTTGCAAAAGCAGAGCCAAGCATTGTTGTCGAGACACCAGTTGCAAAAGCAGAACCAAACGTTTCTATCGAGAAACCAGTGGCAAAAGCAGAAACAAACGTTGTTGTCGAGAAACCAATCGTCAAAACAGAACCAAGCGTTGTTGCTGAGAAACCAATTGCAAAAACTGAAGACCCATCGAAGGACCTGGAGAAACCAGTTCTCTTTCTTGAATGCATGGAATGATCCAATGGAGATCATATCTGAGAAGTAACTGGTTGGAGGAGGTCCTAGAGAAAGAGAAATGATATCGACTTCATCCTCAATGGCATCATCCATAGCGCGAAGTACGTCTGCACCATTACAAAAGCTGAACCAACATGGTTTCTATATGGCAAGTCTAGCACAGTGAACCACCTTTCGGAGTTCCTCTAGCAATCACAAATTCGATACCATTCGTTGAAAAGCATTATAACCTATTCACGGAAGCCATGAGGGTCTGTTGTCATAGACTCAACATTACTGTAGTCATCCCCCTACTTACAGATGAACGTACAGATGGAGCCTTTTTAGATTGATTTGCTTTCTCGTCGTTGCTCACCAACAAATCAAACTCACTGTATCACTAGTTCTATTTCTGCGATTCAATTTCTTCTCCAATTCATACCTGCAATTACTCAATTTCATCATAGATCCGATCAAATCTTCATCCCATGATTTCTTATCTGTCAAACCCTAATCCCTGCCATCGACTCAAACCAATTTCTTCACTCAAATTACTTGAAACCCAACACAGATCTGATCCATCTCAACGCTTTCAATCAATTCAAGTTAAAAACTAACTTAAACCAATTCAAGTTAAAACTTAAAAATAAAAAAATCCATCTAAACTGAACGAAAAAGAGAAAATTTGATAAGATTGAAGAGTTGAAATCGATAGAACTTGAAAGGAATCTGAATATCTCATCCATCTTGACGCTTGTTCTTCTTCTCCTATCGCCTTTCGTCTGGTTTTCTAAATATCTCATCTCTCAGCGAAGGAAAGAAATCTCAATTTTAAGAAATATGGGCCTGCTGATAATTTTGTCTGAAAAAATGGGTGCGCGCCTCACATTTTCTGAGCGTGGGTTTCACAGTGGAAATAATCCGAAAAATGGGTTTGTCTGTAGTTTTCACTTGTGTAAAATAGGTGAATTGATCCAATGGGCCTTTTCCACATAAAAAGGGAGTCTTTTGTTACAATCAAACCAGAAGTGACGTGGGTTATTGAAAAATCGAAGACGGTTTGAAATTTTATGAGATTTACCAACAACAAAAAAAAACAAAAGCCCAATGAAAAAAATCTCAATTTTAAGAAATATGGATCCCAGAATTATTACCCTCTAAATCCTGGGGCGGCAGGACCCAGTATTTGTAAGTGAATGGTTTTTGAGTAATCTATGTACCTAGCGTATTTAGAAGAATCATTTTTTTGGGGACCATGGGTTTTTTGAGGGGACCATGATTTGATTAGGCCACCTTCCCTATAATTATAAGGGGTGTCCTAAAAGGTGGAGATGACTAGTTTACCCTTTTACCTAATTAAAATTATAACTAATCTACAACTTCTTCTTCCTCTATTCTACAATTTTTCTTCTTCTCTTCTTCATCAATATATGATCATCTAAACCTGATCGTATACAAATCTAATCAAAATCATCAAAATTTCATCGTCGTCGATTCATTGAGTTTTCATCGTCGATTAATCAATCTTTTATAAACAAACCTATCCATAAATATTTTCCCACAAACCCATTACTTCTAATTCATTTTTGATTGAAATTTTGAGCCGTAGTCATCAAAATATGTTGAATTTGGAGGTTACAGTAGTAAGTTCGGTTAGGATAATTTTGAAAAAAACAATAGTTTTACAACCGAACTTTTAAAAATGAAGAACAGTTCGGCTAAGAATTTTTTTTTGACTAACCGAACACCTGAGTTCGGTTGAGTCGCAAAAATAATTTCAAAACCGAACTCTTCTCTATATAGCCGAATGTTGAGTTCGGTTTAATCGCAAAAAAAAATCCTAACCGAACTTTACTCAGAAAACCTATATAATGAGTTCGGTTAACTCGCAAAAATAATTTCAAAACCGAACTCTTCTCTGTATAGCCAAATGTTGAGTTCAGTTTAATCTAGAGCTGTCAAACGGGCGAGCTAGGGTCAACCCGGACCTAGCTTGCCAACCCGTACTAGGGTTAGGGTCAACCCTAGCCCTAGTACTATTCACGAACAAGCTCAAAACCCCAACCCTAGCCCTAGACGGGTCAACCCTGACGGGTTGGCGGGTTGGCTTGTTAATGTTATCAATTTAAAAATTAAATTTAAAATTTAGGATTGTTTATGATTATTCATTTAGTAAAGGTCGAACCTAGGTCAATTTGGTGTTTAACTAGAAGCCCCACCACTGAGTTGTAAAGTGGACGTTTTTATTGCCACTTAATCAACGATATAGCCGGTTACGGCGCTTTAGTTTTCTTAGGCAGAGAACCCTAACATCAATTAAGCATTTTACTTTTTTTTTAATCATTTTATAAGCTTAAATTAATGTGAGTAAGACTAACTCACTGTTTAAATTATGCTAGTCCTTTTATCAATTTAGGACATCCCGAATAAATATGTGATTGATGAATCTAAGTTGTAATTTAATTTATTGATTGATTATTTAAAATCTAAAAATTGTTATATTTGTTTGGGTAGATCCAAAATTAGCTTTATTTATTGATTTAAAATTAACTAATTCTAATATATGTTTGCAAATCATGGATTTTAAAGAGTTGGTGGGATTGAGGGATATATTTATTAATTTTGACGGGTTGACGGGTAACCCGCGGATTGTCCCTAGCCCGGCTTGTTTTCTAGTAGGGTTGTATATGCCAACCCTAACCCGGCCCGTTTAGACAACAAGCCAAGCCAGGCCGGGTTGAAACAAGCCGGGTTAGGGTCAACCCGCAAGCCGGGTTATAAATTGACAGCTCTAGTTTAATCGCAATTTTTTTTTTTGGCGAACTTACCGAACTCTGTTGTTTAAAGTTCTGTTACAACGTGGTCGAGTCGACTGAACCGAACAAACTCTGTAAACTCAAGCATAGTAGTTCGGTTACATTTGATTTTTCATCAGCTAGCCGAACAAACAAAAACTCCATTATAGCTCTGGTTCGGTTGCCTGTGATTTTGGATTTATTAACCGAACTGCATTTGCAGAAAGTTCGGTTACATGTTTTTCATATAATCTAACCGAACTTTGTTGACCTGGTTGAAATTTTTTTGTTACAATTTTGATTTTGAAGATATTTTAGGCCATTTATAACAACATTCACTAAGTTACAAGCATACTTCAGTACCCAGAGGGTGTTTTTTCTCCATATTCACCCATCTCAAAATAATTTTTTTCTCCATCTTCTTCTTCTTCTTCTTCTTCTTCTTCTTCTTCTTCTTCTTCTTCTTCTTCTTCTTCTTCTTCTTCTTCTTCTTCTTCTATCACTTTAGTCACTCAATAATTCTACTTTAAAAAAAAACAATCTATTAATTTAACCTTAATCAATGATTAATTACACTAACTAATCATTATACAAAAATAATCAGGAGGGTAATTTTGGTATTAATATAAATATTTAGATAAGGGGTGACCTAGAATTACTTCTAATGTCTTACCCAAAATAAAATAATGATCCCGAAAAAAAAAGGCTGGTCCCAAAAAACCGTTCGTTTAGAAAGACTCGAATCTTGATAGAGTTTTAATACTTGGGCCCAATAGTAAAATCACGTCACGTGATGGACTCTCCGTTTATAACATTTTTCCTAATTTGTGACTTTTCATTCGTAATAGACTTGCCAAACTGGCTATTAATGAACCGCCCACTTCAAACTCCTCCAAAAGCGCTGTTGTTTTGCTGGGTCCTATAAATTTCGTTCGAGCTCATCATTTTCCAAAAAATAAAAAAAAGAACTCTTCGTTCTTCTTTCTAGGGCGTACGCCGCATATTATAGTCTTTTCGGAACCACTGTTTTCTTAATCGCCAAAGATTTTTGTATATGCAAAGATGGAAAGAGATGCTACTGGCAGGGTTCTCAATGGTAATAATCAATCAGGATCTTGCAGCAGTAGTGATAGTACTAAATATGTTGTTGGGTCTTCTTCATCAAAGTCTTTGCACTTCTTCGTGAGAAACTCAAATACAAACGTAATACATGCAAATGAAGATGATACGATTGAATCTGTTCATGAACAAATTAGAAAAAAGACTAAAATACCTTTGCCTGAGCAAGGTTGTATATATTACAGAGGAAAAAAGCTTGAGATGGATAAAACCCTAGAATATTATTCGATACAGAAAGACGCACAGCTTCAACTGGTTGCAAGGGTGAGGAGTACTAAACATCCGAAAGCATGGAAAATTGTTAATAAGTTAGTCTCCACAATAGGCTGTCTCTGTAGAGGTGAACGTAGAAGTACTGGTGCAAATAAAATTGTTTTTGATGATGTTCAGCTGTTTATTAATATGTCTTCGAAACTGAATGATGGTGCCAGTACTTTTAGTCATAATCAGATATTTGTATCTGGAGGTGCTGCAGCATCTCTGGTTACGTTGTTTGTTTCACCGGTTACAGGTAACAAAGAGTGTGCCGAAGAAGCAATCCAACTTTTTTTACACCCTCTTACTTCTGATACGGTAACAACTGAATTACAAACTCATTATATTTCTATTATTTTAGAGTTCTGTAAATTGCTCTCTGAAAACACATCTAAAGACAATCCGCTTTATACTTCTTGCCGAAACACACTAGGAAAAATGTTGGAAATATTGCAACTCGTGCATGGTGATAAAGGAACAGTTGTAATTCAGGGGTTGTCTTTGTTTGTATCTGAGCTGGGACGTAAGGTGATAAAGGGTTTAGACTCTTGTATTAATCCGCAACAAATTGCTGTAATGTCGTTGTCAGATGATGTTCGTAATTTTATTGCATTCTTGACTCCCTTGTGTAGCGGTTTAGGCATGATGAATCTTCTACCTATTTGTTTGAGTGATTTACTCCCATGTTATGTCATGGAGCTTGGAACACTACATGTTGTCTTCTTAGAAATGCTTGGAAAAATGGATAAATGCTTGGAGGAATTGGAGATTTCGGTTGCCCAAACTACAGGGAAAATTCATATTCTTCGGAGTGGATGGGGTCAATATCTTTTTATACTGAAAGCACTGAATACTTTATCTAAAATTTATAAAGGTGCTGAAGAAAATGTTCTATCTGTTCTGCGGTCAAGGCAGGTTGCTATAAACGCTCTAATTTTGCATTCAAGGAGAAGTGATGATCATCGGTGGATTCTTGAGCATAAGGATTTGACAACTTCTGAATCTAGGAGGCACTTGACGATGATGTTGTTGCCTGAGGTGAAAGATGATGGGCGTATGTTTGAAATGCTTATTGACAGGAAACGGTTACTGGCTGAATCATTTGAGTATATAAGCAAATCTGATGTTAAAAAATTGCTTGGTGGTAGACTATTCATGGAGTTTAAAAATGAGTTAGCAACTGGTCCTGGCGTTTTAAGAGAGTGGTTTTGCGCAGTCTGCCAAGCAGTATGCAATCCACAGAATGCGCTATTTGTAGCTTGCCCAGACGACAGTAGAAGGTTCTTTCCTAATGCAGCATCTGATGTCAACTCACTCCACCTAAAATATTTTCAATTTTTTGGACGGGTAATTGCATTATCACTGGTGTACAAAGTGCAAGTAGGAATCCTATTTGATCGCACATTTTTCTTGCAATTGGCTGGAAAGACCGTTTCTTTGGAAGATGTGCGAGATGCTGATCCATTATTTTATTCGAGCTGCAAGAAAATTCTGGAAATGGATACTGAATTGTTGGATTCAGATGCTTTGGGTCTAACATTTGTAAGAGAAATAGAAAAGTTAGGATCCAGGACAACTGAGGTGCTCCGTCCAGGAGGAGATAGCATTGCGTTGAATAGCAAGAACCGAAAAGAGTACATAAATCTCCTTATACATCATCGTTTCGTGAAATCGGTACAATATCAAGTAACATCTTTTGCCAAAGGTTTTTCTGAAATTCTTTCCGGTACATCCCTTCTTGAATTCTTTTTTCGGAGTTTAGAGCATGAAGATCTTGATCGGATGCTGCATGGAAGTGATAGAGCTATATGTGTCGAGGACTGGAAGGCGCACACCGAGTACAATGGCTGTAAGAAAACTGATAATCATATCAACTGGTTCTGGAAGGTACATTCTTTAATCCCAGAGTTCTATTTTCTCCAAGTTGCAACCAGTGGTGTTGTTTAGTTTATAAAATAGATAGATTTTTTGGTGTAAATAAACTGTCTAAACCAGTAAAACCATGTTGCAGAATGTAGAAGGCATGTCGGATGAGCAGCGAAGGGTACTTCTTTTCTTCTGGACAGCAGTGAAGTACTTACCGGCGGAAGGTTTTGGTGGGCTTCAGTCTCGATTGTTTATACACAAATCACTCAACTCCCCTAAACGACTACCTTCAGCGCACACATGCTTCTATCAGTTATGCCTTCCGCGCTATAGATCTAAAGCCACGATGCAGAAATCTCTTCAAATCATCACCCAAGAACACGTGAGCTGCAGCTTTGGTATGGGGTGAAAGACAAAAAAAAAAGGTTTAATAGGTGGGTCGCCGCTCCCTTTGGCTCTTTTCTTTCTTTTGGCCGGATATATATAATCAAAGATATATTGCATCTAGAGATTGGCAATTAATAGGAAGACTATTATTTTATATTTCATGAATTTATGCATGTAATTTTTTTTAACCGATATATAATTTATTCAGTATACTCTTCACTTGTAAAAGTATACGAGTCTTTACCAATCCAAGTAAGAAACTATATGTTATTTTCGTTCCTCTCAAGGTAATACAAGTTCAGTTTCACACGTCAAGAAGTACTATTTAAAAGTTAAAACCTTACTCTTTTTATCTTCGAAGTGTATTTTTACACAAGGAGGATGAATGAGGGGTAAAACAGTGATGCTCCCTCAGTCCTTATTCAAACACCATAGATCTTAATCACCCCGTCTATCTTGTTACGGCAAACAGGGCAACCCCAGTTGTTTGCTTTTATTTCTTTCAAACAAGACACACATCCAACCATGTGACCACAAGGAATACAGGCCCCCTCGCGCGGAGCATCATAGCATATTATACATGAGGTAGTACTAGTACCACCTACATCATTGCTCGCTAATCCAGTTTTTGCTGGTTTAGGTAGTGAATTCATCTGGTCATCTTCTGTGCCTTCTGGAATAGATTGAGGTGATTGGATTGCTAAGGTTATTGATGTTGAGACAATAGAAGGTTGGCTACTCTCGGACGGATTACTAGAACTTGATCCAGCTTCAAACACTGAACTCTGATAGATAATTGAAGTGCTTCCTCCCGAGCTGATCTGGGTATCAGGACATTGCGGCCGTGCTTCCTCCACAGTGTACTGAGAAGAGGCACTTAGTGCCATAGCCAATTCTATGTCTTCGTATTCTGAAGTAAATGGTGGTGCATTTGTTGGAGGTACTGGAATAGTGTGACTATATGGTTGTGGAAAATCTATTTCCTGCAATATTCAGTAAGCTATATATAATACTTACGGCTATGCTTATAATGAAAAAAACGAGGACCTTTGGAACACACAATACACATGATGCATACGTGTGAGTACGAATTTGAGAAAAGGAAATGGACTACACTCTACCTGTACCTGAGGAATTCCCTTGCATGCACTGAAAAACCACCGAAGTAGTTGCTTGTCCCCGTCAGATGCAGAGAAAACTTTATGCTCTGTCAATCACGCATAAAGAAAAAATTAAGGTATTGCGGGAAACATTCAAGAGATACTTCAGTATCTTGGAAGCATTCATCTGCACTGCATCCGACCTCACATGCGGGGGGCACGCCCGGAACCACACACGAGCACGCACACCCTTTGCAGATGACAGAAACATATATATTTGATGTTTGTACATTCAAAGTTAAAATTGGTGGCATTTTAAAAGCATCCAACTCAATTATATGATTTTCAAAACAGACTTACTTGAGGACTTGCGGACAATGACTAATGAAGGATCCGTATGATGAAAGTTTGGCTCCTCAATCTTGGCCTCCCAGAGTGAAATAACTTCACGAGGATGGGCATCCTGCATGAAAAAGCTCTTATATATGTATTAAGAAATACATGAAAATTAAGAGAGAAAAAGATAAAAGATATATAACATCGTATTGCCTACCCGAAAGGTTAAATGATCAAAACTCACTATGATTTCTGCGTTAGTTGGCTATGCCTTGTATTACCCGCGCACTATAATATATACGAAGCTCCAGCTTATCACGACAGCCATAGATAACCACAGCCCAACTGATGCAGAATAAAATGAAAGCATGAGGAGCACAAATGTCAGTCAATCTACTCCACAAGCTAAACCGAGACCAATAAAAAAAGATCAAGCAGATAACCACAAATTGGCGAATCTGTTGAAATTATTAGTCCCACATTGTCTGGGTTATCTAAGATCCTGCGGTTTATAATCTATAGGGCCACTCCACTCATTATCAATTAGTTTTAGTTGAATGCCCGCAGACTTTAACATGATATCAGATCAGGCTATTTTCGAAATTATTAGTCCCACATTGTCTGGGCAATCTAAATCCTGCTGTTTATAATTCTTTGGGCCTCTCCTCAAATTGATTTTGAGTTGGATGCCTGTATTCTAACATAATCTAGAAAATAGAATGACCAGTTTACCTACATTTGTCCAGATAACCATGGAGGATCGACTCCTTCACGATATCTTGGGTAATATACTTCACGGAGCAATCCAGAGAAAAGGCATGTATGATTCTAGAAAGCATTCCGTTGAAAATGCAGGAGAAAGCATGTCATCAGAAAATAAACTGACAGTCATTAATTAACAGAAGCTCGAGCACAAAACTAGTACCTCAATTACACGAACAACATTGCCGAACGACCATCTCCTTGCGATATCAAGTGCAGAAATTGTAAAATTGGTCGGAGTTGAGACGATTGCTGAGAGAATTACAATCTAACACATCAAATGATTATCCCAAATAATAATGATCTGGCAGCATCTGTTCCAGTTAGAGGGACATAATTGAAGTAGGTATACGGTCGCATGCATTAATATTGAATTCTGTTTGTTATAAAGATGTCAATACATACCTCCATGCGAAAGAAGTAAGTTAACAGTTTTGTCAAGGCCTCTCACTGCCGCGTTACATATAGGAGTATACCCACGAGAGTCTAAAATAATCAGCACAATTAATTAAATTCAAAATATAATTACACAACCATTTTATTAAGCATTAATAATTACACAAAATTGGTTAAAAAGACCAAAATCAACAATTCCTGGATGAAATGGACAGTTAGATTTTGATACTGTTTAAATGGAAAAAAATGTAAAAAAAGGAAGATGTAACCAGTTTCATCGTGCCTATTTTCAAATATTTTTTCTTATTTTTAATTTACACATGATGTATCCAGTTTTATCCTTACTATTTTTTAAATTTAAGCTAAAATGAAACCAGTTTCATCCCTACTATTTTTTTTTGGTCATTTCACCCAAACTATATTTTACTCGTCCATTTGAACCGTGATTTAAAAATATTTGGACAAATGACCCATTTTCCTTAATAATTACATCAACTTAAGTATTTCAATCTTTGGTTTGTAACATAGACCACTAACTACCAAGTATCTTTCCAGAAGAATAAGCTACCATAGCCTTAGTATTTTAGTTTACTAACAAATTTCACATTATAGGTATTTGCATATATATAAAATGCAGTATCTTACTAGGGGGAGCGGCGTTCACATCAGCGCCAAGTTCAATTAGTGTTCTGGCAACATGAATAAGTTTAGGATACATGCATGCAACCATTAAGGGAGTATCTCCTTGTTTGTCAACCCACTGCAATTCAAGTTGAATATCCAATGAACATATAATATGCACGGTTAAAAGGATAAAGAATCTACAAGACAACCAAGAAACTACATGAAATCTCAACTGATAAATTAGTACAAAACTATATCGATGATGAGACGAAATCACACAAATGAAAAGAAAAGAATTAAAAATCCCTTTGATATTCATAAACGTTCCATACCTCAAGTCCTACACCTTTCCCTCTAAGAGCTCTGATCTTTACGATATTCCCTATTCTGACTTGCTGATATAGTAACTTCTCTTTTGATTGTTGCTTCCCCATCGTTCGTTTCAGATTTAACACCTGCACTTATTTTAGAAGTTAGAACTGTATGTTCTTTTTAATTCTCTCAAGGCTTTGGAGGGGGTTACTTTGAAAGCGCTTGAAGAATTCTAGCTAAAAATACTTGGAAAATTTTGAAGTTTCAAGGAAAGAAATCGCATAACAGTTTATATTGGTTCTTAATAGATAAGTATCATATACAAGTCTTCCTTTGGAAAAATCACCAGCCGGCCAGTTTACTATGTCATTTTATAGTTTTCATGCATTACACAAGACTAGCACATTATATTCCAAAATGTCAAAAGTAGGATCGAACTGTAGTCGACTTCAATAGCAGCGCACAAAAGAAATCTGTATTCAGCTCAAACAATTAAAATTCAATGAAGGATAACATTTTTTTTTTAACATAATAGGCTCATCTCCCTAAATAAATACT
Source organism: Papaver somniferum (assembly GCF_003573695.1). Taxonomy (NCBI): domain Eukaryota; kingdom Viridiplantae; phylum Streptophyta; class Magnoliopsida; order Ranunculales; family Papaveraceae; genus Papaver; species Papaver somniferum. The sequence goes on from NC_039359.1 coordinate 127,000,681, forward strand.
ATACGCACTACGCTAGCCACCATCTGAGCCAACATCCTGTTTAAGGCTTTTTACTCCTCATCCTTGAGTAGTCCTCTCCAGATCAATTGCTTCTTTAGTGAAAAACCTATTACCAATAGTGTCATATTTGTGCAAGTGGGAAAAGGACGGGCCTTTACAGGAGGAATGTAACCTGCTTTTCTTTCCACTTCTTTGCAAAACGCGATCTTTTCTCGTAATCATAGTATTTCATGCTAAAATAATTTAACACGTTGCGATGAATCCTATCTTTTGCCTTCTCGTCAAAACCTTCCCACTCATCTTTCCGTAAAAGCAACATATAAGCCCTGCCTTCTTTGATATAAAACTCATCTTTTTCTTTTAATTTTTCCATATCAACATAAGCATCCCAAATTGACTTATCCATTTTGGTGATCGCCTGTCTTTTCTTGTATTTTAGAGATCAAACAAACTGATAAAACACAGATTTGAAGCACAAAGATACAAGAGAGACCACCCTCTTATTTATAGGTGCGTACGCATCCAATAGGAGATAGAAATGGTAAACCGAATCCAGTGAGAAGGCAGACGTTATTGACATAACTGTACGAGGAATCATAAACCCAGTACAACTCTTGCCTGATTACTCTAGGTGGGTAACGAAAGTTGGAAATCCTTCGAAATGGTAGTATGTCATTTTTAATCCCCACTGCTAGATTGTCATTTTTCCGCAAGGCTTGAAACGTCCCCGCGTCCATGCATAAGTAGTCTATGCGGCAAGCCAAAATACACCAAAAGGCACATGCAAATCACCCGAATTCTGGAAAATTTATGTTTCGTACAGAATCTAAATTTCTTCAAATTGATCAAACTCGTAGCTAGAACTTGTACAATTAATAATTGTTACACCAAATTAAAGTATAAATTGTTTGAATTCTTACCAATAATCAGCACATACCAAACCTAGCCTAACAATTTAAATTTTCAAAATGATAAATGGTGGTGTTATACGTCACCAACATACTAATGGTAATAGTGCTCATTTTTAATTGAAATGCAACGTCCTATAAGAAAAATATATTACTAAAATATTTGAGATTTATGTAAAAAATGACGTTGAAATTGTGATACATATCAACAGATCCTTCACCAACCTCAATATTCTGGTCAATACTAGGTACCAAAATCATATGGGTTACATTTAGTTAAGGCATGACTAAAAAAGTATGGCATTTTTAGGGGCCACTCAAAAAAAATTAGGGACCAATAATAAAACAAAAAAGGTCACCCAAACCTAAATTTTGTTCACCCCATCTCCCGTATTTCGTAATGACAAAATTATCCTCAATATTCGGTAGTTTGAGTAGGATTTGAGTGATAAAAAAAAATTTGGGGTTTTTTTTTTTTTTTCGAATTTTGGTACAACCATAATCGGTCGTAAAGTGTGTTACTTTAGTTTAACTTCCGAATGTAGATTGGTCCCAAAATGAGATTTTGCCAAAATCCTTCAATTTTCGACTTTGGTACAACCATAATCGGTAATAAAGTTTGTTACTTTAACTTCCGAATGTAGATTGGTCCCAAAATGAGATTTTGCCAAAATCCTTTAATTTTTCGACTTTGATACAACCATAATCGGTAGTAAAGTGTGTTACTTTAACTTCCGAATGTATATTGGCCCAAAATGATATTTTTCCAAAATCCTTTAATTTTAGAACTTTGGTACAACCATAATCGGTAGTAAATTGTGTTACTTTAACCTCCGAATATATTCAATTTTCGAATTTTAGTACTACCATAATCGGTAGTAAATTTAACTTCCGAATGTATATTGGCCCCAAAATGAGATTTTGCCAAAATCGTTTAATTTTCGAACTTTGGTACAACCATAATCGGTAGTAAAGTGTGTTACTTTAACTTCCGAATTTATATTGGACCCAAAATGAGTTTTTTCCAAAATCCTTCAATTTTCGAACTTTGGTACCACCATAATCAGTAGTAAATTGTGTTACTTTAACCTCCGAATATATTCAATTTTCGAATTTGTGGTGCTACCATAATCGGTAGTAAATTGTGTTAGTTTAACTTCCGAATGTATACTGGCCCCAAAATGAGTTTTTGCCAAAAATCTTCAAATTTTCGAATTTTTGTACTGCCATAATCGGTAGTAAATTATGTTCGTTATCTACCGATTGTGCTTAATTTTAGTACGGAAAATTTGAAGCAGTAGCAGGAACACAATCGGTAGATAACAATCAATTTATCTAGCGATTATGGTCGATGTTCTTTAGAAATGAAGAACATCACCCATAATCGGTAGATAACAATCAATTTACCTACCGATTATGGTTGATGACTTGATGTTCTTCATTTCTAAAGAACATCAACCATAATCGGTAGATAAACTGATTGTAATCTACCGATTATGTTCCTGCTACTGCAAATCTTAGAAAATTTTCGATTTCAAGCAATCAAATCATAATTTTGGATCACAATTACTATCATTTGTATGTTTTGTTTGTTTATAACTCGTTTTTTTCTTTTTATGGATGTTCTAAGTTAAAGGTTAATGAATTTTGGGTTTTAAGTTTAAACATCGATCATAAAATTTGTTTGATCGACGATCTTGGGTTTCAACCAAAGTTAAAACAATGAAAAAAAAAATCAATGGTAGAAAAGAAGAAGTAGAGGAATGACATGATTATGAAAATAAAGAATATATGTTTAGATTTAGTATAAAGGTGAAGAATAATATAGACAATTTCTATGTTTTTAAGATACCCCTTAACCTCCTTCAATGGGTGGGAATAAAAGAGTGGCCCCTAAAAATGCTAGGCAAAAAAGATGTCAAAGAAACAAAAAAACTGGCACATAATATATCTAATGTAGTTGTTAATTTTGACTAACAGTTTAGAGATGTATCAAAAATCAACATGGTTTTCTCTTTTTCCAACTATTGTCGGGGGCATAAATTTAATACCCCTTCGTCCCAAATTAATTGAGCTAATTGGTTTTAAATTTTGTCCCACAAATAATTGAGCTATCTCACTAATCAAGGGATATTTTTAAAACTACTTTTAATTGATTATGGTTACTATAAGAAATATGTATAATTTGATAGTCATGTTTATATTCATAGATAAGAACGTAGGTGTTTTAAAATGTTTTTCAATGGCATAAAATTTACGAAAAAACGTGTTATAGTTTAAGAGATAGATCATTTATAAATTTTACTAGTTATTACTCGTAAGGGTATCCATAGATCATTTTTGTTTAATGTGATACAAATATTTCAATTTATTTGGGACGTAGGGAGTAACTTTTTACATGAAAAGAAAAGTTATGTTCCAATTAGTATAGGGCCAGGACGTACTAGTACACTAAAATTGGGATCCATGGATCATTTTTGTTTAATGTGATACATTGTTGTTTATTAAAAAGAAATCGAATCGCTAAGTGTACCTTATCGGATATGATCTCCTAATCAGTCCACAAATAAAATGGTGGGAAAAATTGATCATCCTCTTAACTTTTAAAACTGCATGTAAGACAACTTAAATGCATGCATTAAAGCTAAGTGACGAACTATGTGTCGAAGCAAGCATTCAAGTTTTTTTCTTAAAGCAGCTATAGACCTATAGTTCATTATGATTCAAATGTTAAAGCTCGTTGTGGCACGACTATGGTCACCATGTGACTTCATCATCCACGTAAATAAAAGAAAAATATAAAAACAAAGTTCTTAACCAGCATCAGCTGACAATAGCTTAATACAAATATATTTAGGGTACTCTATTCAAACGCCGATCTACGTTGTGGTCGAGTGGCCGTGATCATTAAAACAATAGGAAGAAAACATTATCCAAAATTGCTGTAAAGATCTTATCTTTTACTTTATCAAACCAGTCAACAAATAGATGACAAGAATCCGAGTCATGATTCATGATTCACCAGTAACTTCAATGCAATACTACTTTTAGGAAAGGCACTAAAAGTCATGACAAGCGTCTCTCATCAGTTAGCACCATGTTCGGCGCAAGTACAAATAAACATACCAAAACTATAGCAAATCACTACTACTTCATCTTAAGCTCCAACTTCCCCAAAACTCAAGAATATAACCGTAATACTACTCCTAGTGACCTTCTTATCAAGAAAAACTATACTGCAAGTTCATTTTATGGCTGTGGAAGGTATTCAAAATTGGTGCAACAAACCATCATCATGCAACAGAAGTATTCGGTTAGGCCATCAAAGAGCATCATTCATGACATTGTCAAACCACAAATCTTCAGCAAAAACAATGGCCGCGGTGAGTTATATTAAGATGACAAGATCTTCCATAACAAAGGAATGGAGAGTGAAAATATGGAGAAGAATAAAGAAAGAAAAGAAGAAAATTTTCTCTATAGGTCATGGTGGCACTGATGTGGACCGGGCAAGAGTTACATATGATCCAACTAGTTACATGAAGAACTTTGATCAAGGGTGAACCAGATGATTACTGTAGATCATTCTCAGCTCGATATGCTCACCCTTCAACAATTTGATCAAGCGTATTACGTGAACAAATTACCCAGTTGTAAATAGTTAGCCATTTTTAGACAGTTTTCTGTTGAATGATGATATTGAGTTTCATCATTTTGGTCTTTAGTTTTATTTAAATGGTATACACTAGAAAGATGCAACAGTGGCACACTAGTAAAATTTAGGATACACCATATAGTGTACTAGTTCCATGTAAACCTAGTGTAATTTTTTTTATGAACTAAATGCACTAGTATTTTTTTTAAATGAAAAAGTTACACTCTCGTTCTATTTTAGACAATGTTTGGAGAGTTTTCACGCGGATTAAGAAATGGAGACAGACATGAAAAATTTTCATCTATGTCCTTGAAAAAAGTCTTTTATCGTTAATTGTTGTTAGTGCATTTAAAAAGAAACTTATAATTCCAACACAAAATGTTAGGGTATTGTTGATAGTTTTGTGGAAAAATATAAAAACCATCGAGTAATGTGGAACAAAAAAATAACTCTAGACACTCATCTAAGATATAATGGAGGGAGTATAAAGAAAAGAAATAGGCAGAGCCTGTAGAATCAAAAGTTACAAGATCAAAACTACAGTTTCCCAGTTATGTAAAACTGAGTTTGCATCAACAAATTAAAATGCATTTGCATCACAACTCCAAAGGACCAGCATTTGTTTAATCATAATGATGATCTACTCCACTGAATGCAGCCTAGACCCAAACACCCTGTTGTTCCTATAGGCTCAGTTTTACATAACTGGGGTACTACTTTATGTTTAAAATTGTCGACTTGAATGGACCTTGTAGAGATATCCAGAGAGGCACTCCTTTAAAATAAATGGAGAGGGAGCTTATCGTCTCCCCCTCATCCCAACTAGGCCAACCCGGATACGAGACTGAGACATATTTTTAAAACTGACATTCCAATTTATACATCGATAAATAACATTCAAACGAGATAAGGTTGGTATTAACCTCGAAATTTGATTTTTTAAAATTTACCAATTATTGGTAAGAATATAAAGCTTTGTAAAAGGAACACTACCAAAAATTAACGTGAAAATAACCATGCCATAAGACGAGTCCTGTTATTAAGAGGTGTTAGGAAACCAGCTGTTATTCTGTGTGAATTGTACGTGTGCCTCTCAAAATCATGTGTTGTGTGTGAGTTTGTGTCAACCGGCAGGTGACAGCTATATTCAGTTAGTAACCTGCTGTACCAGTCTTAATTCAGGTGTTTAAATAGTCAACAAGAGAGTTGAGTCTGTAATGAAAAATATCAAGTCTAGAATTGAATCTGTAAGAAACCATTAATGGAGATTGTCTAATGACACAATGTCTTCCAACATGGTATCAGATATCGTCTCTTCGATCTAATTTTCGATTTTGTATTCTTTATTATCATCTTCAATGGAAAAATCTGATAAACATATCCCATTAACATTCAGACCCCCATCAAAATTATCTGCAACAAATTACCCTCTCTGGAAATCTCATATAGCTCCATTGTTGAAAAGTTATAACCTATTTCGATTTGTAGATGGATCCTTTTACTGTCTTGTGAAGTATTATCGTCGAACATCTGCTGAAGGAATTAAAATTGTAGCTGATTCTGAGTTTGTTGATACAGATCCTGAGAATGAATTTGTGTTGAATCCAGCATACAACTATTGGGTAAATCAAGACTCTGCTCTCTTATCTTGGTTATTTTCTGCTTGTACTGAAGAAATTCATTCTCAAGTTATTAATTGCACTTTTTCTCATGAGATCTGGAATAGATTAGAACAAAACTATAATTCATCTACCAAATCTCGTCTGTTACAACTTAAAACTGATTTGATTAGTTTAAAGAAAAGTTCAGACTCGATGTTAGTTTATTTCAATAAAACACGTTCAATCTCACATCAATTAACACAGATTGGTAGAGCAGTGTATGATGAAGATTTGATAATTCATGTTCTTCAAGGTTTGCCAACTGAGTTTAATGCCTTTAAAACCTCAATATGTACTCAACAACTCAAGAGTGAAAAATCTCATCACCTCATCAGAACTTTTAGGCCTGTTACTGTCTGAAGAAGCTAGAGTTAATTCTGATTCTAAACTTGATCTTACCACTGCTTATGCTAATGTTACACAACTACAAAAACCTCAACCAAATTCACATCAGTTTGAGCAATAATATTCAGGATCCAATGCTTATCCTCCAAGTACCCAATCCTACAATGCTTATCCACACCAATCCTGGCATAATTCTCCTTCTGCAAATTATGGAAGAGGTGGTAACTATGGTTTCAGAGGTAATAGAAATGCTGGTAGATTCAGAGAAGGCTTTAGAGGTGGCAGGAATGGTTCCAGATTTGGCCATCAAGGCAATTCCAATAATTTATTTCCTCCATCAAGATACAATAACTACATTGAGTGCCAACTTTGTAAGAAACCTGGTCATGAGGCTCCTGAATGTAGGTACATATATGCACCAAGTAACAACTCCATGATGCAGGCTTACTATACTTCTTCCGATTCTTATGGTGATGCATTTGATGATTATTGGTATCCTGAACCTGAGGCTTTTGATGTTTATCATGATGATTATGTCCCTTCATCTTCTTCTTCTTCTTCATCTGGTTGGGTACCTGACTCTGGAGCTACACATCACATCACTTCAGATTTGTCTAATCTCAATATACATTCTGAGTATCAAGGTTCTGCTCAAGTGAAAGTTGGAAATGGCTCAGGTTTGCCTATAACTCATGTTGGCTCTTCTACTTTACATAATGACTCTGTTAAGTTTACAATTTCCAATGTTCTTCATGTACCATCTATTAACAAGAACTTAATCTCTGTGCTTCAATTTACTAAGGAGAATAATTGTCACTTTGAATTCTCCTCTGACAAATTTCTTATCAAGGATTTGGTCACCAACAAGATTCTTCTTACTGTCACTGTTAAAGATGGACTGTATCACATGGAGTTCACTAAAGAACTCCTGAAGCAAGCTTTCTCTTCTGTCATATCTTCTTCAACTAGTTGGCATAATACACTTGTACATCCAGCATACAAGACTTTGAAGCATGTTCTATCTTCAGTGAATGAGGTTATTGACTTTCATTTAAATTCAACACTTTGTTCTTCTTGTCAGTCAGCTAAAAGTCATGCACTGCCTTATCCTTCTAGTTCACCTAATAATCATATGTATAGACCTCTGGATTTAATATTTTCTGATGTATGGGTTTCACCACTCTGTTCTTTGAATGGATAAAAATATTCTGTGTCATTTATTGATTCCTTTAGAAAATTCACATGGCTGTATCCTCTTGCTTATAAATCTTAAGTGCTTCCCACTTTTATTAAGTTTAAGACTCTTGTTGAAAATCAACTTAATAGAAAGATTAAGTTTCCAGTCTGATTGGGGAGGTGAATATAGAAATGTCTCAACCTTTCTTGATTCTTGTGGCATAGTACATAGAGTATCTTGTCCTCATGCTCATGCTCAAAATGGCACAACATAAAGGAAACACAGACATATAGTTGAAACAGGCTTGGCTTTACTTCATCATGCTTTATTGCCATTATCCTTCTGGTCATATACTTTTGAAACTGCTAATTTATTGATTAACAGATTGCCACCATCTACACTTAATTAGTTATCTCCTTAAAAATGCTTATTTCAACTCAAACCTGATTACTCATTTTTACACACATTTGGTTGTGCTTGTTATCCCTGCTTAAGAAATTTTAATTATCATAAATTAGAACCTAGATTTGTACAGTGCATTTTTCTAGGCTACAGTGCAATGCACAAAGGGTATAGATGCTTCAATCCTAATACCAATAAGATTATAATTTCTAGAGATGTAAGGTTTGATGAAGGGAAATTTCCATATGCTTCTTTATTTTCTAATGAACCAGTTGGTGTTGATTTACCTACAATGTCCATCACATCATCACCTCCAGCTACATCTGAATTATCAAGCATTCCTGTTATTTCCAATAAGGTAGATGAGTCATCCAACATTTCCAATGTTCCTCTACCTACATCAACTACTACTTCAGTTCAACAACCCATTCCTTCTGCAGTCACTAATGCTCATCCAATGAACACCAGAGGAAAAATGGGTATCATCAAACCCAATGCAAGAATTTATGCTTCTGAAGTCCAATCAGTCTGTGAGGATATTAAAGTACCTACATGTTACACAGAAGCTTGCAAAGATCCAAACTGGAGAGCTGCTATGGATGAAGAAATAAATGATTTGATACGAAATAGAACTTGGAAATTGGTTGTTACTACTGCAGGATACAATGTCATAGGCTGTAAATGGATATTTAGAATTAAAAGAAGTGTAGATGGTTCATTTGAAGGAATTGATTACCAGGATACTTTTAGTCCTGTGGTTAAACCCACAACTGTCAGAATTGTTCTTTCTATTTCTCTTCACAAGAACTGGCAGATCAGACAATTGGATGTCAAGAATGCTTTTCTTCATGGTCATCTATCTGAGGATGTGTACATGGTACAACCACCACGTTATACTGATAAACTACTTCCAAATCATGTGTGTCAACTGAAGAGATCTTTATATGGTTTAAAACAAGCTCCAAGAGCTTGGTTTGAGAGATTAAGTCAATTTTTATTCAAGAATGGTTTTTCTGCATCCAAGACTGATACTTCTTTATTTTTCAGAGTAACATCCACTTCAGCTATTTACATTCTGATATATGTTGATGACATTTTAGTCACAGGAAGCTCTCCATCTGCTGTGGACTCACTGATTACAGCTTTAAGCAAGGAATTTGCCATCAAAGACTTAAGAGAATTACATTTTTTCCTTGGAATTCAAGCAACTAAAAATGCTGCAGGTGTGCTCTTATCTCAAGAAAAATATATCACTAATTTGCTCACCAAAACAAAAATGCTTAATGCTAAGATCTCTGCTACTCCATTTAATTCTTCTATTGTTGCTGACTCAAGACCTTCTTTACAGAAGCACAGTTGGTGCATTGCAATATGCTACCATCACCAGACCTGATACTGCTTTTGCAGTTAATAAAGCATGTCAGAAAATGCAGCTTCCTACTATTGTTGATTGGTCTGCTGTTAAGAGAATTTTGAGATACTTGGTTGGTACAATCTCTTATGGCTTGCATTTTAAAAGATCGATTTCTCTTCAGTTACAAGCATACTCTGATGCTGATTGGGCAGGAGATATCACTGACAGGATATCCACTGGTGGCCTAGCAATCTTTCTTGGTTCAAATATAATATCATGGTGCTCTAGAAAACAGAAAACTGTCTCCAGATCAAGCACCGAAGCTGAATATCGTGCATTAGCAGATGCAACCTCTGAGTTAGTCTAGGTTCAATCTCTTCTCACTGAACTTCATTTTCCTTCTCCAAGGGTACTTGTGTTGTGGTGTGATAATATGGGAGCTACATATCTCACAGCAAATCATATATTCCACAATAGGATGAAACACATTGAGATTGCTTTCCACTTTGTGAGAGAACTGGTTGCTTCCAAAGCCTTGATTGTGCGTTTCTTATCTACTCAAGACCAGCTAGCAGATATATTTACAAAGTGCTTGTCTAGTACACGCTTCTCTTCTCTAAGACTCAAGCTCAGTGTCTCTGCTCCTGCATAGACTCTGATCTTGAGGGAGGTGTTAGGAAACCTGCTGCTATTCTGTGTGAATTGTACGTGTGCCTCTCAAAATCATGTGTTGTGTGTAAGTTTGTGTCAACCGGAAGGTGACAGTTATATTCAGTTAGTAACCTGATGTACCCGTCTTAAATTCAGGTGTCTAAATAGTCAACAAGAGAGTTGAGTCTGTAATGAAAAATATCAAGTCTAGAATTGAATCTGTAAGAAACCATTAATGGAGATTGTCTAACGACACAATATCTTCCAACATGAGGGAATAAATGGATACGAGAAGGGAAGGATTATGAGTAGGGAATCAAAAATTTTGAGGAGAGATTGACTGTCTACAAGATTGATGGAATGTCTGTAGTTTGGTTATCAACCAAACAACTTACGATTAAGAAGGAAAAAGCTTAAGACTATTACTTACATGGTAGATGCACCACCGGCTAAGGAACTGAGGTTTTCTTTTTAGCTAAGGAATTGAGGTTTTCTTTTTAGTTATCAACCGTGTGAAGATAAGGATATATACGGATCTAGAACAACATGAATGTATTAGTGATTCCTTGATCCCATACATTGAAAGTGATATTCTTGGCCGCCATGATATGAGACTATTGTGCACCAGGGTTGAAGATTTAGATATCAGTAAAAATGGCACTGCAGCTACACTTGAACATGAATTTTTTTTTTTTTTGCTATTTCATTTACAAATACTTGTTTTTGTGGAGCCAAACAGTAGTTTCAACACTTGCAGATCAATTGGTATACATTGAAAATCACAAAAACCAAGTGCAATTGGTATCATCAAATACAGAAGTATCCATTTTATTTAGTGCTGATGTCGTAAATGGTAATGGCGGGTAGACTAATTAAAGGAACTTGAACATATCACTCAACATTGGGTTTTATGGAAGGTTAGGGTTTTCAGTTTTAGACGAAGAGATAAACATGATCATGATGGACTCTTGAGAAATGAGGATTGCGAACGGTTAGGGTCATTAAGCCTTAAGGGTACGGTGGGTAAGTTAAATTTTCTTCAGTAACTTTATTGTATTAGACTTTGACCACACATTGACTAGCATTTGGCCAAAAAAAGTTCCCCCTTCGTATCCATACTTTTATTCCTAATAACAGGATTCCATAAGACCCTTCAGCAAACTTAATATTTTGGTCGATACATAATTGCTAATCAAAGTCATTTGAATCGCATTTAGTGAAGGCATGGGTAAGAAGCCAAAGAATTTAGCACACACATTATATCTAATCTTAATCTAGGTGCCAACTGTGACCAACAGTTTCCCACGAAATTCCACCAGAACAACACGGTTTTTCTCTTTCCAATTCTTGTTGGGGGATAATTAACTGCGAATGCCAATTACTTCCTACTACTAGGATAGGATGCATTTGTACACTGCAATTGGCTTTTGAGAATGTCTCACCGGAAGAAAAAAGAAAAGACTAAAATTGGTATTCATGAATCGTTTTTGTCCAATGTCATTCATCTTCAATTAGAGTTTATTAAAAAGAAAAACACACTACCCAATTGTTAAACATTTCTCATCGGATATGATCATATTAGCTAGCAGTCAACAAATAACACCATGGGTGGGAAATATTGATCATCATCTGTGAGCACACAAACCTGCGAGGGGGTCCGAACGCTCACAATCAATCTCATCTAAAGAGATTGTGATGATGATATCCTGGTGTTGATTCATTGGCTCAAAACCTTCGAGTTTATCATGGCCTCATCTAACAACTTCATGCGAGGCGTTTGCGCATGGGATATAAGTATTAAGGAAAACAAAACATATAAGTAAACATCCATGGAGCTAAATAAATGTAAAGTGCTGAAATATAAATAAGACCAAGGTTTACGTGGTTCAGCACTAAGGCCTACATCCACGGGGTTTGTTGTTTTACTATGTTCTTCACGGTTACATGAATAGTCGAATGACTTTTGGGTTTACATGTTTCTCTCTTCTAAGTGATTAACTTACCCTTGCAATCTCTCTCTCTCTCTCCTTCTCTCCCTGATTTTTCCGATCCCCCTTCCTCTTGGTGGATGCATTAACTGCTTATGTAACGGGCACGTTTCCCATTCCTCCCTTAATTTCCTTCTCTTTCTTTCGGGTATTTTAAGGATAGAAAGAAAATTTAATTTCATTCTTCCTAAACGCTCTCTCAGTTTTCATTCTTTTTTCAGCCCTTAAATTTTCTGTCTGTCTTCATTGAACCTGTGACCTTAAATTCTCTGTCAGTCTTCATTGCACCTGTGATCTTAAATTCTCTGTCAGTCTTCACTGGACCTGTGATCTTAAATTCTCTCCACCTTAGCATTAATCACGCCCGCTTCCCCTGTTTGTTTCTTCTACTGCTGTTTTTGCCGGTAAGTTTTTCTTTTCTTTATTTCCACTGTTTCACGCTGTGTTGATTTGTGAATCTCTGCTACTGTTGTTCCTTGTTTGTGATGAAGAACTTCTTCTGATGCTTGCATACTAGTTTGCCCCTGTTCTTCATCTTAAATTAAGGAAGCCACTACTTCGAGGGTGTGAATTTTATGAAATTTTGAGCATGTATACTAATTTTAGGGTTTCTGCGTTATCGTGTGTGTATTGCTATGGATGTGGTTTTTTGATCTTTGGTAATGTTTTTTGATTGTGTGTAACTTGTTCTTGATTTTATTCTTTTCGCATCCATGTCTGACTGTCCGTGGCTTACTTATCAGACTCCTGATTCTGGGCTATCGAGATCTCCTCCGCGTCGAGAGTCTCAAGATGATGTTCGTCGGAGTCGAGTTTCTTCTGGAGCGAAGGCCTCGTCCTCTAGGGAAGAGATTCCTCCGACAATTCCGTATGGTTCCCGAAGAGTCTTCGATCGCTCAGCGGCTCGTCCTCGTGATGATACTAGGAGTACGCAGGCTCCGCCCCGCGCTGTTTATTTTGACATTCCTCCTCTACGTTCGTTAGTGCCCGAGCATCATCTGCGGTCTTCTCCAACTTTTAAAGGGAAGAATACGAAGGGTGTAGCTCCTAGGGCTGAATCTTCAAAGAATCCTCCCGTGAAGAGAAAAACTTCGGAAGCGTTCGTTAGTTCATCCGGCCCCGCCGAGGAGGATGAGGCTGCTCCCTTGATACGCAGTGTCTCGGTTAGTAGGAAAAAAGTAACCTTCAAGCATATCGATCTCGAAATATTCAAGGAAAAGCATGAGCTTCAAGCCTTCGGGGTTCGTTTCTATGCCCCTGAGGATGATATTACGTATGAGCTTATCTCCAAGTATGAGTTCGATGAATTTCATTTGTTAACGATGGTTGGAGCATTCGAAGCTGGTCTTATGCTGCCGTTGTACAAATCAGGTGATTCCTTCTACTATGACGTGCTCGCTAGTCGTGAAGGCTCTTCCACCAATACTAACAGCCGTTCCGTATCCCAACTATCGGGGAATTATCTCCGCGCCCTGAAGGAATGCTATCTGCGGAGTAAGGGGGAAACGTCGATGACTTGTTACGTCCCCAATCCCATGGAGAAGGAATGGTATACTCCTGAGAATTTCAATAACTCCTTCGGTGATTACGTCAATAATAGGAATCGCAAGCCGTGGAGTGTCAGCCTTCGGAATCTCCCTGCTCCTCGGGGCGAGATTCGTCTGTTAAATGAGGTCAGCGATGCCAAGCTGAAGTATGTTCCTGGCACGGAGGCGTCTAGTCGTCGGAAACTCTTCCCCGCGCGAGAGAGGATCAAGCGCGATCATGACTATGAGTGGCACGCCACCGTTATCGAGATAGTTGGTCCGTGGGCTTACGGTTGGATTCCTGGTCCCCGCGGTTGGCGGCCTACCGAGAATAGTAAGCCGCGCGAGTCTCCTCCTGTTCGCTATGGAGATTTCTGTCCCTGGCGTCTGAACTTTGCGGGTATGAATTTTCCTTATGCCCTTGACGTCGTAGAGGGAGACGAGGAGGAAGGTTCCGGTGCTATACTCCCACCGAAGAATACCTCAGCTGCTCAGGTACGCGGATTCTAGCTGCGCTTCTTTTTTAGAACTTCCATCAGTCGGGAAAAATAATACTTTTTGTGGTGTTGGTTTCAGGTGTTGAAGAAGAAAAAGATTAGGCCGAAGCAGTCTTCTACTACTGTGATGGGAGAGGGTGAATCCCAAGAAGAAGTTACTAGTCCAGTGAACGAAGAGTTTGCTGAGGATGAGATTACAGATGGGGAGGAACGTACTGGTACCTCCCCTATCAATGTCGAAGAAGAGGTCTTCGCTGGTCATGCTGGTGATGAAGGAAGGAACAAAGCCGTGGTGGCTGATGACGTTGTTATCGGGGATGTTTCCGTCCCTGCTGGTGATGCCGCGGATACCCTTCCCGCTTCTCAAGAATTTTCTTTTGATCGGATGTACTCCACGGGGGAGTTCTTTGACGAAGCCCTCGATTTTCCCGAGGACTTCTCTTTACTTTCCCCCAATGATGATTGGGATGTACTTGGTGGTGATGGTAATGGAGACGCTACTGTAGAAGATGTTGGTGCGGAGGAGCCTGCTGTGCATGTAGGCGCGGAGGAGCATGCCAACATTTGTGCTGAGGGGGTCGTGTCAGAGAAGGTAAAATCTGTCATTGATGCGCCTGTTGATAATCTTCCCCAGTCGCCGACGTATGAGGGTGAGGACGCCATCATGGATTGGTTCAAGGAAAAGAATCTTCTATTTGTCTCTCATCCCGCCCCTGTTGTTGTTGGGGAAAAGGAATCAACCGCTTATACCCGTCGCATGATGGAGATGTCTTCTAAGGCGCGGGTGTCTGAAGCCTGGGGAAAAAGGTTGACTGTTCCCGAAGCTACCCTTGTGCCGGAGCCTCCTACTTCCGTTGCCGATATGATGGCCATCGCCGACGGGTATCAATATGGCTTTCCGCAGCAGCGTGTGCTGGAGGTAAATTTTCGTACATACTTCTACGTGACGATCAAATGCTTCGGTGAAATAATGTTTTGTCATCTTGATGTGTAGATGATGAGGATTGAGCATTGTAACCACGTGTTGTATCAGTTCTTCAAAGCGAAATCTCTGAAGCTCGAGGCTAAGCTTCGTCACCGAGAAAAGGAATTATCTGCGGCTGAGGTGGAAATAGAAGAACTGAAGAAAAGCCTTAAGGAGAAAGAAAAGCTGGGTGAAGCAGAGGCCGGTCTTCGTTCAGAACTTGTTGCTGTGCGCGCTGAGTTAGAGCAAACTCGTATCCAAGTTTCCACTTTCACAGGTTTGGTTCTTTTCCCTCGCAGTATGTCGTCATTCTTCTATTTCTTAGTTGTTCTGTCTGAGTCTCCCCACCCTATCTCCAGTGGGTGGCGTCCCCGAGATGATATGGCTTCGAAACGAAAGAGCTCGGCAAAAATCTCGTATTAGAGATTTGGTTGAGAAAATTAAGAGTGAAGCTAAGAAATGGGATGCTCGGGCTGAGGTATGGCGCGCGCGGCATGTTCAGATGGTCGACATGCAAAATCTGTACAACCATGATCGTGCTTTATTTAATGGCACACTGTTGTGGACCCGTGATAATCTGCGGGAAGCCCGTGAGCGTACTTCCTTGTTGGAATCTAGGATTCAGCTGCTGGAAGAAGAATTACAGACGGCTCGATCCATTCCTCTTTCAGGGGTCCAGGATAATATGCTCTGTCTTGCCAGAGAAAGAGATGATGCTCGTGCTGAAGTCTACGCTCTCAGCAATGCTCTTTCCGTGTCCCGTGCTGACTTAGCTCGTCATGCCGAGTCTGAGAGGAATCTTGAAGTGTGCATGTACAGACTCAGAAAAGGGGTCTCAGTGATAAATAAAGAGGTCGACCACCTTCGTCATATGGACTCGATGAAGCAGGTAGAATTAGATGCCTGTCAATTTACTCTCACCAACCTTCAACTAGACTATAAGAAATTATCTGCGGAATATGACCATCTTGATGAAGCGCGAGATGCGGTTGTTAATGAGTATGAAGAGGCTTCGGCTTGTGTCGAAGGTATAATCCCATTTCATCGAGTGTGACCATGTTTTTTTTCTACGCTAACTCCGTGGTGTTGTCTTTTTCAGAGCTCGAGGGACGCCTTCGCGTCACAAATGAAAAACTTGAAAAGGCTCAATCTTCCTTAGCGCAGCAGGAAGAACAAACCAATCACTTCAAGAATTTAGCAGCAACCCGCGAGGAGGCCGTTGGTGCTGCTTCTAGAGAAGTGAATCGGCTATCTTCCTTATTATCCCAAGCCCAACAGCGGACAACAGTTATTAAGCACAAGGCTCGTTGTCAATTGGCTGAGGAGACGAACAAGATGCTGGAGAGGATAGAACTTGGCCTAAGTAACGAACATGGTCTCGTGAAGAACTATCCTCGTCGTCCCGTTCCTTCTGCCTTGCCCAGCTCCTTGGGCCCCTCTTCTGGTGGGAGCGTCCCATCAAGTCTTCGGAATAATCCTGCAGATGGGGCCGCCATCTAGGTAGAGACCGCAGCATTCTGTAGGGTCCGCGGCATCATTATCCTTTCACTTTTTGTAATCATGTAACAAGGATATTTTTTGCTGATATCCTGTAAAAGGAATATTTTTTGATTGTGTATCCTTGAATTTGGCCTTTCACTTCTTGTAATCATCCTTTATGAAATGAATCCTCTTCTTGATATACCTGCAATGTTGGTTTGTTTTTATTTTAAGCATTTGTGAAAAAACAAAACAAAAGTTTTTAAGTGTTTGGGTGCGATACTGAAGGACGGTACCTTCGTGATCGTCTTGAGACCTGTCACCCCGCTGGCGAATCCTGGGCCAGAGGATTCCCAGACGGTGGGGGCCGGGGCAACGTTCTAGGATATGGGATTAAAATATTTACACACCCATTCCGTCGACCCGTTGCCTTAAGATTAGTTGGGTATCTTTTTCTGCTGGGTGCCTTCCCCCTGGTCCTACACTTATGGACACTGATGGGGGAGCCCTGAGAGATTGTAGATTAACTACTTTCCCCAATATTGTCGGTAGATTCCACTGACTTGATAATTTGAAAGCTTGTTTGATTGATAAGTTGAGGCCTGCAATTCCTCTTCCAGAGATAGAAACATGTGGAGCGGTCAGGCTCCCTTCTTCTTCTGGTACACTCCAAGCAGATTCAAATCTGCGTTGCTCCTATGGGAAGTATGGTTTGAGCCACTTAGCATTCCAAGGATGCCGGAGGACCTCGCCTTTTAGATTACGAAGGTAGTAGGAACCGTTACCCGCAACGTCGTGTATTATAAAAGGTCCTCCCCACGTAGGTGCTAACTTTCCCCATTTCTTTTCTTGGTGATACCGTGGGATTGTTCTCAACACATACTGTCCCTCTACAAAATTCCGCAGATTTACCTTTTTGTTGTACTCCCTTGCTAGTCTTCGTTGATAATTTTCCATCTTTTGCAATGCTACTTCCCTTCTTCCTTCCAAGTCGTCCAACCTTTCTAACATCATATCTGTTGTGAGGTTTTTCTCCCAAGCTTCGGTCTTCGTGGTTGGCATGAGGATTTCCGTAGGTATGACTGCTTCAACTCCATAAGTTAGAAGAAACGGGGATTCCCCGGTGGCGGATCTTCGTGTTGTCCTGTATGCCCATAACACATTGTGCAGTTGTTCGCACCATCTTCCCTTATGCTCGTCTAATTGTTTTTTGAGTATAAGGGCGAGGGTCTTGTTGGTATCTTCCGCTTGTCCGTTGCTTTGAGGGTATATGGGGGTGGACTTGTTCTTTCTTATTTTGAAAGTATCGAAGAGCATGTCTATATTTTTCCCCTGTAATTGCTTGCCGTTATCAGATACAATTTCAGCAGGTATACCAAATCTGCAAATGATGTTCTGGAATATGAAAGTAAACACATCCGCGTCTCTGATCCTGGCCAAGGCCTTAGCCTCCACCCATTTACTGAAGTAGTCCGTGGCTACTATCAAAAATCGTCTCTTCCCTTATCCTTCGATGAAAGGCCCGACGATGTCTACGCCCCATTTTGCAAATGGCCACGGGCTATCGACGGAGTTTAACATTGTTGCCGGCGCGTGGATCTTTTTTGCGAAGCGCTGACATTCTTCACATCGTCGGGACATCCTCGCGGCATCTTGTATCATTGTCGGCCAGTAATATCCTTGCGTTTTTGCTTTGTCAGCTAGTGATCTCATGCCGCTATGATTCCCCGCTTCACCATAATGGATATCATTTAGAATTCGATGCCCCTCTTTCCGGGACAAGCAGCGTAGTAATGGTCCAAGGAAGGATTTCCTATACAGGACCCCATCCCGAAGATCATATCTTCCCACTTTGGAGAGTATCTTCCTAGCTTGTTTCTGATCCGCAGGTAAGCTTCATTTTTCGAGAAAGGCATGTATTGTCACCCTCCAGCCATCTTCGTTGCTGAAGTCTTCGTCTTGATTTGCTCTTGACAGGATATCCTCTTCGTCAAAGTCATTATGGATGTCTTCTCCTACCTGGTCTTCGATATTTTCTTCCACCGTATCTTGATTGGTAGCGAAGGAGAATTGAGATGCAATCGAAGGCTCGTATACCCTTGCTATTTTAATAGCTTCGGCATTTTTATCCCTCAGCATGGATGATATATATGCTAGGGCATCCGCGTGCCTGAGGTCCCTTCTGCATAAGTGCCGGAACTTAATGTTCGGGATTTGTGATGCCAATGTTTGGACCAAGGCCATGTAAGCTGAAAGGGTGTCATCGTACACATTATACTCGAGCCCTATTTGCCGTATGACAAGCTGCGAATCACTTGTCAGCCTTACATCGGTTACCCCCATCTCTATTATTATACGTAGGGCATGTATGACAGCTTCGTATTCAACAATGTTGTTGGTATGCTCTTTGAATTCCAATCTAAGTGCCTTTATAATCCTTTCTCCAGTTGGGGTGATAATGACAATGCCTATTCCTGCTCCTTCCTTATTTTTAGATCCGTCGACAAAGACTTCCCATTGTCTTTGACTCGCAGGTTCGAGGATATCCATTGGATCCTTGATTTCTTCCTCGGCTTCTGGTATTCCCTTAATCTGTTCGTCGTTGTCAAGGGGGAGGTCTGCTAAGAAATCTGCCAGAACTTGGGACTTCTGAGAATGTTGAATTTTATGAATGATGTTGAATTGGTCCAGATGGGTGTTCCATTTGGCTATTCGGCCCACTTTTCCCGTCCTTTTGAGGACTGCTTCCAATGGTGCTTTGCATGGTACCCTGACGAGGTGAGTTAGGAAGTAGGTTCTCAGTTTTTGGGTAGCCCATACCAGTGCGAGGATGAGTTGTTCAATCTTAGTATAATTTCTTTCCGCAGAATTGAGTGTCTTGCTGACGTAATAGATAGGCTGTTCTACCTTTGTATTGGTTTTGACTAATACCGCGCTGACTGCGTCCTCCGTTGCTGCTATGTACAGTGCCAAAACCTCATCAGGGTCTGGCTTCTGCAGGATCGGGATTGAGGCTAGATGTTCTTTTATTTTTTGGAATGCTTCCTCGCATTCAACGGTCCATTCGAACCTGCTCCCTTTTTTGAGAATATTGAAGAAATGTTTGCATTTGTCCGAAGACCGTGCAATAAATCTGCCCAACGCTTCTATAGACCCATTGATCTTCTGCACTTCCTTTAGATTCTTTGGGGACGGCATCTCTACTATGGCTTGAATCTTTGCTGGGTCTACCTCGATGCCCCTTTTTGTTACCAGATACCCGAGGAACTTCCCCGAGGTGACACCGAAAGTACATTTCTCCGGATTCACTTTCATGTGATGTTGTTTCATTGCTTCGAAGATATTCCTCAGGTCCTGGTGGTGATTTTTACGCAGCTTGCTTTTGACGAGCATGTCGTCCACGTAGACTTCTAGGGTTCCTCCAATCCATGGTTTGAAGATAGCATCGACCATCCTTTGGTATGTTGACCCTGCGTTTCGAAGTCCGAAAGGCATTCTGGTATAGCAATAAAGGCCATGTGGGGTATAGAACGCTGTGTGTGGCTGATCTTCTTCTGCCAGGGCTACTTGGTTGTAGCCAGAATGTCCATCCATGAATGATAGTTCTTCGTATCCTTCTACTGCTTCTACCAGCTGGTCTATGCTCGGTAGGGGATAGCTGTCCTTTGGACATGCCTTGTTGAGATTAGTAAAGTCGATGCATATTCTAACCCCTCCATTTTTCTTAGGAACAATGACCATGTTGGAGATCCAGGTAGGGTACTTGACTTCCTTGATAAATCCTGCGTCTAGTAGCTTCCGAAGTTCTGTTTCTACTGCCTCATGATACTCTGGAGCCACTTTTCGTATTTTCTGCCTGAACGGGGGCGTGCCCGGTTTGATGCGTAGTTCATGTTGGATTACTTTTGGGTCAATCCCCTGCATATCTCCTAACTTCCAGGCGAACACATCCGCATACTCCTTAAGTAATTTGGTTAAGGAATGTTCTCTTCCTTCGTCCATGATGGTCCCGATTTTGATCATCTTCGGGTCTTCTTCCGTTCATATGTTGATTTCCTTTACGGGTTCTAATGGTGTGAACACAGGCTTCAGGTTTCCGAGGACTGGGACGCTCTTTAATTGCTATTTAGCGTGTTTCTGTTCTTCGCTGGTTGTTGAGGTACTTGTTTCTGTGCTTTGGACATTACCATCTTTCGTCAAGCCCT
This sequence comes from Papaver somniferum, assembly GCF_003573695.1. Lineage (NCBI taxonomy): Eukaryota > Viridiplantae > Streptophyta > Magnoliopsida > Ranunculales > Papaveraceae > Papaver > Papaver somniferum. The sequence goes on from NC_039359.1 coordinate 127,021,493, forward strand.
TTCCTGTAGTTTCCTTAAGGAACAGGTCTACGGCCTTCTCTTTCGCGGTTTCTTGATTTTTTACTCTTCGGATTTTTCGCTGCTCTTCTTGCTCATTGTTGATATGATCCTGAGTGGCCTGGCACTCTCGCGTAGTGATCCGATCTCCCTTGATCTCCATTATTCCCTCAGATGTTGGAAATCTGAGATATTGGTGGTATGTTGCCGCAACTCCTTTGAGCTTATGTACCCATTTTCGTCCAATAATAGCGTTGTAGGGGGAAGGGGTTTCCACCATACTGAATCGGGTTTCCAGTTTCATGGGCCCTGCGTTAACCTGTAACACGATGTCTCCCAAGGGCTTCGTGGCTGCTCCATTGAATCCGTAGATGGTGTGATAAGAGGTCATTAACTGTTCATCATGGAGCTTCATCCGTTTGAATGCATCATAGAATAGGACGTTTACAGAGCTTCCCCCGTCTATGAGGATATTTTTGAGGTTACATCCAGCTACTGGTAATGTTAGGACCAAGGGATCGTTATGGTCTTCCATATCTTCTTCGATATCTTCGGCATCGAAGATGATAGGAGATTCCATCCATTCTTCGTGTTCGTCCACCGCTATCCCATCGACCTTATATAACTCGCAGCGGTCTTCGAATTGCTTCCGTAACCTTTTTCCAATCTGCGCTGTGAGTGAGGGTCCTGTGGCTTCGGAACACGAGATGGTGTTGATTGTTCGGTTTCCTTACGGAAGTTGGACTGGTTTGGTTCGCTTGGATCTGTCCTCGGTAACATCCTTTCGTATGTAATGTTTGAGCTCTCCCGCATCAATTAATTTTTGGATCATTATTTTAAGGTTCTTGCACTTTTCGGTCTGGTGTCCGTTGAAACAGTGATATTCACAGTAATCTTTAGACTTCTCGGATCTCGGGGGACGCTTTCCCTTAGACCATGGCCACTCTAAGTTTTCCCTCCCTTTGATCTCTCGTAGGATACGAGCATAGCTAGCGTTGAGTTTCGTGTAAACTTGATCTTCGAATTTTCGGTCGCCTGTTCTTCGTTCATCCCTCCGTTCCTTCCTATCTTCGTGAGGTCTCTCCCCTGAGCAACTCCTTTTGGCCCCATTGGTTTGTTCCGCTGAATTGGTGCGGTGAGACCTCTGCGGATATGCCCTCGGGTTTTCCCGTTGAATTTCTTCAAGTCGAGCGTGCTTTTCGATAATTATTCGAAGATCTCCCTCTGTCTTGGGCACGCTCCCATGAATTTCAACAAATAGGGGACTCATTCGGTCTAATCCCCATTTGTAGCAATTGATGCTTACCACTGGGTCCACGCTCCCTATGGCTTGGAAGATCTTGTGCCATCTGTTAGTGTACTCCCTCGTGGTTTCCTTGTAGCCAATTGCTAGTGAAAAGATCTTATCCATCCCGGTGTTTACAGTCTTGTTGTACATGTATGTTCTTAAGAATTTCTCTGCGAGTTGGTCGTATGAGTGGATGGAGTTTGGTGGCAGATTATCAAACCATGATAACGCCGATCCCTTCAGGCTTGACGGGAAGTATCTGCAGAGTACGGCGTCGTTCTGACCCCATCTAGCTAAGACACGGTTGTAGTACCGAATATGTGCAGCAGGGTCGCTGGATCCATCATAGCATTCGAACGTTGGGACAGGTCATTTCAGTGGAATAGGGGTGTTGGCCAAGCGATGAGTTAAGGGCGTGGAGTTAGCTTCTCTCATGACCTCTTCTAACCTTCCCCCGCCTTGTTTATTTTTTAATTGCCTGATCTCGGCTATCATCTCATCTCGTAGTTCCTCCATTGCGCGTTGGTGCTCTAAATTCTTCGGCTCATTACCGTCTGACTCTCCATCGTCATAATCCGGGTCGGATACGCTACGTCTCCTTGTCACGTCTTCATTAGCCGCTATGACGACTCTACAGTCTCGGTTTGGCTCTGGTGTTTTGGAGCTTGCTTCATCAAGTTGTTGGCTGGTCTTCGTGCTTAGAGCAATCCGCTCCTTTAAATCTTGATTTTCTCTGGCCAACAGGGCTACAGCTTCTGCGTAAACCTGCTGGCTCTTCCTCAGTTCCTCAAGCTCAGCCATTAGTCGGTGTGATTGGTTGGACCCCTGATCGGGAGTCCCAGCGCGTGCTGCTACAGCCATGGTGCCGCCCTCCTCCATGGTCTGTACTAAAGGTGGCAGGGGTTCAGCTTCGGTTGCTGGTATTTCCAAATTGGGGTGAGCGCCCCTCTGCGGTGCTAGAGCCGCCGGTATGGTTTGATTCTGATCATTTGTTAGTGGCATTCCAAAAGTTAGAAGGTGCGCGGGTTGGAATGTTCTGGATTCATCCACCCTTTCTCTTTGTTGATTAAGTTGACTCATGGCGAAGGTATTGCTAGCCTCCGCAGCCTTCGGGACTACCGCAGCCTCCCCGTACTTTGTCGCTGCTGCTCTGAGAGCCGCCGCTGCAACTGAATTAGCGTTCATAGGTGAAGTGATTTCCGCAGTATCTTGCCTTCGATTGGTCATTTTAGCTTTATCTCCTTTCTGCTTGCTTCGGGTGATGACCGGGGTTGTCCTGGGTGTTTCTTTTGACAAAGCTTTGGATTTTCCTGCTTCCTGCGTCTTTTCCATCACGTGCCCTTTTGTTAATAATGAAATCTCGCCGAAACTTGCCTTCTTTACTCACAATACGTTCTTTCTGCATAAGTTATTTCAAACAACAAAAACGGGAATATTCGCGTGAAGCGGGTTAGTTGGCGAAATACAATCTTCCAAGAGAGAATTAATACACGCAAGTTATAATATACGGGTTAAAGTTTTATTAAAGGAGATCCTTAGTATAAAAACTACGAAAATTGTAAATCCGACGGATTAGAACAATAACTCTTATCGAAGATAAAAGGTGGGTTTTTGAACATAATACAGTTAACGAATGATCTATACGGTCCGAGATGATAAATCAGAGCAATCATATGCCATTTTAAAATGAAATAACAGGACAATATAAATCTTTTACCGGGACGAAGTCCCTGTTTCTAGCGCCAAATTGTGAGCACACAAACCTGCGAGGGGGTCCGAACGCTCACAATCAATCATTATCATCTAAAGAGATTGTGATGATGATATCCTGGTGTTGATTCATTGGCTCAAAATCTTCGGGTTTATCATGGCCTCATCTAACAACTCCATGCGAGGCGTTTGCGCATGGGATATAAGTATTAAGGAAAACAAAACATATAAGTAAACATCCATGGAGCTAAATAAATGTAAAGTGCTGAAATATAAATAAGACCAAGGTTTACGTGGTTCATCACTAAGGCCTACATCCACGGGGTTTGTTGTTTTACTATGTTCTTCACGGTTACATGAATAGTCGAATGACTTTTAGGTTTACATGTTTCTCTCTTCTAAGTGATTAACTTACCCTTGCAATCTCTCTCTCTCTCTCCTTCTCTCCCTGATTTTTCCGATCCCCCTTCCTCTTGGTGGAGATTGGGTATTTATAAGGTTAGAACGTGGGACCCATCTCTGAAGACCGCTGGAACCTTATCTTCTTGTGTCCTTGCGTCCATCACGCGGAGGTCTGCGTTTGACCCTTGATCCCGCAGAGGCATCCTCACACGTTCCACAGGTTGGTCGACACGTACACTGCTCAGAGTGTTTAATGCGGGTAGTTGAGGGGTCTGCTCGTGTCAGACAAGTGTCTTCTGCCCCTGTCAGTCCGTGTCAGCTAACTTTCTCTCCACCGTTGATCTTAGCTTCTCTTTTGGGGATGAGATAAAGTAACTCCTCGGGGTTTATTTGGTGTTTCGTGACGCATCATATTTTGATGTTTTGGCCTGCATGCTTTCCACATATCTTTTTATATACACGTGTCTGATAGTGAGATATATGTGTACACATCATCTTCTTACTTTTCCTGGTTAAATGGGGCCTATGCCACTTAATTGGGGCTATAGATTACTTCACCTATCCAATTCACAATGATAAGGGGTGTCTAATATTTATATAATATTTATATAAACTACCAAAATTACCCTCAAAAATATTAATATTACTAAATTATCCCCATCAATCCTTAGTAAACCTAACTAACAAAAATCAGTTTTTATTTCTAACATAAAAACCGATTCATCTCCTCCACTCCCTCTTTTTCCATTTTTTTGAAACAAAAAATCGTCGATGATCGACGATTCAAAAACGATTAATCGTTTTCTTTCTTCCATAAAATGTTGAAACCAAGAACTAAGTATGCTACTAACAGGAATCATTCTAGTGACGACGATCCCGGGCTTGTTGAAGCGATTCGAAATAGAACGAGGGAAGTGCAAGAACAATCTGAAGCCTCTCGTATCGCACAGGAGGAACAAATGGGTCGAATCAGGTACTTTTCTATCAACCCAATCCTCTAAAGTAGGTTTTAGTAACATGATTTAGGTTAGAAATCGAGAATTTTGAAATCCAAAAATTTCAGTGTTTACAGAATCGGATTACGTTAGTCACGAAGTAACCCGATTCTTATTAGAAACGGATTATGTTCATAAACTTATAGTCTGATTGTTCTGCATGTGAAAAAGAATCGGGGAACGTTAGTGTATAAATAGCCCGATTGTTGTAGCCAATCTTCATGGATCTTATTTTGTTGGAATCAGATTACATATGTCTTAACAAAAACTGATTGTTAATTTTAGAAACGGACTTTATATGTGTATCAAGTAAACCGATTTCATGAATAGCTTCACATTAGCACTTGCAAAAATCGGATTGTTAATTTTATATGTTTGGAATCGGATTTCATATGTATATCGAGTAAACCGATTATATACCCTGACTTTAAAAATGCATTCTATTCCATTGTTTTTTATTGCTTAAATCCGTATTCTACAGGCAAAAATATCAAGCCGAAAAGAAATATAAGAAGAAACACGACCATGCTACTCCTAAGCCTTTGGGACCTCGTCGAAAAGACGGTCAAAATTTGAATGTTTCCCACCGAAGGGGCACAGGGAGTAAATCCAAAGGGATCAACATCAATGACCCACCCATTTTGTAACCAAAAACGGAGGAGGCAACTTAGTGCCAAATGCCTGGCAATCCTTGGTCGAGAAAATATATGACTTCGTACTGAACCCTCGAGCGGTGCAACAAACACATGAAGAACCTGATTCTGATACACCTACTGAACAAGAAAGTGGCAAGGAAGGTGGTGAAGAAGAAAGTGATGAGAGTGAAAGTGATGAAGATTCCTGTGGCAAGAAAGGTGTTGAAGAAGAAAGTGATGAGAGTGAAAGTGATGAAGATGCCCGTGGCAAGAAAGGTGTTGAAGAAGAAAGTGATGAGAGTGAAAGTGATGAAGAAGAACGTGACAAAGAAGGTGGTGAAGAAGAAAGTGATGGGAATGAAAGTGATGAGAGTGAAAGTGATGAAGAAGAAGGTGACGAGGAAGGTGATAAAAAGATAAGAGAAGTCGTTCAAGAACAAGAAGGAGACCCTAAAGGAAAAGGTCAGAAGAAAGAAGTTCCAAAGAAGAAGAAAGGTGACCACAATGCCCGACGATCTGAAGATGCTTTCTCGCGGCCCTGATGATCCACCTTTAGGGATACCAGATGATGGAGGAAATGCGTTATGGGGTTACAAAGGCAGTTGGGCCGGCGTCGTCGACAATACCATAGTAAGTATCTAAACCTTGTGCCATGTAATGTAAACATTATTATCCGTTTAGTGTTTTGATTATTGTCCATCGTGGTTGTTTGGTTTTATAGGATCACAAGCATGTTGTTCGTCTTATGAAGCCTGGAACGTCAGTGAGTAAGATGAGGCAGTGGCCACTTATAGCTAATGAATTAAGCAGGGGAGAAGTTCCGGAAGTGGTCGATCTAGTCAATTCTAGGGGGTTGCTTTCTGTGGTAAACAATTTGGGCCACCTTACTTACGATAGACCTCTTTGTTCCGCCTTTTCCGAGAGATACTACGGGGAAACGGATAATTTACATTTTCCGTTTGGAGAAATGACGATAACTCCAAATGATGTGAAGTTCATTATCGGGCTAAGCATAGAAGGTAAAGTCGTGAAGCACAAAGATTACGTGCAAGAGCTTGATTAGGACACGATTTATGCGTGGACCAAGGAAGTGTTCCAATGGGATGAGGAGAAGACCAAGAAGGAGATGCTAGTAGGCAAGGAAAATCAGAGGATATTCCATCTCTCGAGGCTGAGGAGCAACTTTATGGGAACAAAGAAGCTTCGTCATGAGGGAAAAGCGGTGACGCCGCAACGTATCATTGCCACGGCCAATGCGTATGCCCTCTATATCCTTGGAGCTGTTATCTTCCCCGACGTTTCCGGTGCCCGTGTTAACGCCAACTTTATCCAGCTGTTGCAACCATTTGACAAGATACATGACTACTCTTGGGGCACTGCCATCCTTGCACACTCTTTGACGCAGTTGAGAAAGGCTTCTAAGGCTCAAAGGAACCAAATCAGATGGAATATGGCTTTTCTGCAGGTGTGGATATATTTGCACTTCCTAATATTTGCTAAAAGGGATTTTTAGAACAAGGATTGGGAAGGACAACAGTATGGAAACAAGTACACCTACAAAAGTAAGTTGAAGAAACAAAGAATGGATTATTTGAATTGGAGACGCCAGTTAGACAACTTGACGACGAAGGTTGTTGTCTTTGATCCTTACAAGGAGGATTTGTATAAAGGAAAAGGAAAGAAGGTTGGGTGCCCAGATCAAGGTGAATATCATGGGCCTTTGTTTCACCCAAGAGGATATGTAATGTACAACCCCTCGAGAGTCGCAAGACAATGCGGTTACATACAAAAAATCCTAAAGGCGCACAAGGATTTCAAATTCAATGAGCCAAAAACCAAAGCACATGGAAGTGATATTGTCATTGTGCACCGGCCTTTCTCATCATGTGATTATTGGGATAACAACGCGTTTCACAAATATCCTTTGGTTGGTCCATCTCGAACAGATGACGAGGCAATTCTGGGTTACATGCAGTGGTACCTCAATGTTTCGCATACTCGAGTGATACGAGTAGATGAGAGGCCCGTGATAGAGGACAAAGATACGGTTCTCCAATACTTGGTGCGTATTGTTACTCAATTACGATTTTGTTAATGATTTTTGCATTATATATTGAATGTTTGTTATTTGAAATTGAAACAGAGAAGACGAGTCGAATACTTGATAACCCGGGCTAAGCTAGAAATCAGGGAAGGGAAAAATGTGAAGGCCAATGAAAAGCTAATTGATGAATTGAACGATCTCGAAGATGTAGAAGCTGGTGCAAAGTTTGGGGAGCAGGAAGTGGATGATGATGATGATGATGAGGAGGAGGAGGAGGAGGAGGAGGAGAATGAGCCAAAGAAGAAGAGAAAGAGAGCCCCTACCAAAAATATGTCTGAAGGTGCATCGAGCAGCGCCCAACCTAGGAAACGAGGACGCGGTGGACGTGGTCGTGGCGGTGGACGTGTTCGTGGTGGGGATGTTCATGAATGAATGGTTATATTCATGTTTATGTCTTTAAGTATGGATAATTATGAAGTCAAAACTTATGTCTTGTCTTAAACTTATTATCGAATTATGTTTGGTTACACTCCTAGTCTATGAATGACTTAATCTGGTTTCTAGTTTATGAATGACTTAATGTGTGTGGAAAAAAAGGAGGATTCTAGCATTTTTCTGTCAGAATCGGTTTACATATAACTATATGTAATCCGATTCTGACAATTTCCCAGAGGTTTAGTTTCAGAATCGGTTTACATTTACCTTTATAAAACCCGATTGTGATGAAGAAAACTCATGTAACTTTTGAAGCCAAGAATCGGTTTTCATCAACCAATATGTAGCCCGATTACTAAGAAGAAAAGTTCTGTAACTTTTAGAACATCCCGACTGTTGAGAGGCACAATTTATATGATTTTGTAAGGACACAATCGGTTTATATGGACATACATAAAATCCGATTGTTTGATTTGAATTTGAAAAAAATAGCCGTTGAGTCCTTATTTATATAAGGACAACCTCTTTCAGCCACTCCCATATCACACACTTAGCCTAGAAAATGGAATGGGAACCGTTTGAAGATTTGTGTCTCGTTAAATCCTTTGCTAATACGTTCTGTGAACGTCCGAATGAAATCTATTCAATGTTTTTGAAGAGAGTTAAATATTTCTTTTACGGGCGTACCGCGAATCCCAACAACCGCAAATGGAGAGACTTGGCATTTCGATTCCAATACATTAAAGGGGCAATACGAGAGTACGTAATAGTTAGAAATATGGTGTACCACTATCATCCACGAGCTCCTCTTAGGAAAAAGTGAGCAATGCGATCATTTTTATACCTATGTCAACTACATTAGTTCACATGCTAACATATAAGAATTCATTGAATTTCAGCTGGAACGTTTCAACGGAATATGGAGAATTCGTAATGGGGAAAGAAAGTTCATTCACCACAAAGAATATACGACGTTGTACCGACGTGCTCGGAGGTTCATTGATGAGTATTTGATGTGTCAAATTCTAGAATTCTCATACTAAGTCCTATATATATGTAGTGGGCTAATTTCCTAAATTATGTAATGAATATTTTGTTTCTGAAAGTAAGGCATAATCGGTTTACATGTGCATTAAAAATTTCCGATTTTTGGAATCGGTTTATGTGGGTATTGATAAAACTCCGATTCTGGGTTTACATCTTCCTAAGCATAAAACTAAACCCAAAATCGGTTTACAAATGCACTAACATAAACCGATTATGGATCGAGTAAAAACTAATTTTTTTACAAGTTTTGATTATCGATTAATGAAAGTTAATTTCAGGATTAACTTGATTAAACATTATTTAATAATCCGAATTAGCACTAATTTAATAAGGGTATATTGGGCATTAATATAAATATTGGATAAGGGGCCCAATGACCCTATTTTGTCATATAGTATTAGGCCCCAATTTAGCCAGGTTACTTTTCAATGCGTGTAAGCCAACTTTGTTAAATTAAAGCAAAGTGACCTGTGGTGACGAGTACGTCAATGCTTAGATAGCATTCCGAGTCCGCGGAGCGGATCAGTGGTCGACTTGTCGACTGGTTTTGGAAAGCATCTCTATTTTATTGTGACGGGGAGTCAAATTTGTATTGAAGTTCGTTGTGGCATCAGCCAACAATGCTTACGAATAAGCTTACTCTTTAATTAGAAAGCATACAGAAATGTTGGCTTTATAAAAATCTCAAAGAGGGTTGTAAGAATTCTGAAAATACATTTTCGAGTAATCTTATCCATTCTAAACTTAAGGATTTTCCGTTGATATAAATAGTTACGTACATAGTGCATATCATGGATACGTACAGCGTATTATTTTATCATCCTGAACTGAATTATTATAAAACATTATCGACATCCCGTAAGGATATATGTGCTGTTACTGGTCCTCGAACCATAATTAACCAATCATGAAAGTTGTAGCACCTATTGCAGAACAACGCTTGGTTACTCAAAAGCATCCCTCTAAATATACTTTCACTAGTGTGACTGGTCATTATCGACCATTAAAAAGATTGGAAGCCCACATTATCCGATATTCATTGTCTACACAGCAAGTTAATTGGAGTATATATTTTTCTATTTTCCTTTAAAGTTCTTATCTTATCATCAGTCAACAAAGATGACATAAATCCGAGTCATGATTTTTGTCACTTACATTTTAAACAGGCAACTTCAAAGAAAGGCAAAGATGATGACAGTGGTTTCTCATCAGTTTGCACTATATTCAGCCAAGTATAAATAAACATACCAGTATACCACCAACTCATTACTTCATCTCAACACAAACAACTACAAAACACAAGCATAAAACTGTGATACTACTCTTAGCAAGCTTCTCATCAAGAAAACACATACTAGTGCAACTCTATTATGACTATGGAAGGTATTCAAAACTGGTGCAACAAACCAACATCATCATCATCATCATGCAACAAAAGTATTCGGTTGGGTCGCCAAAGATCATCCATGACACTGTCAAACCATAAATCTTCTGCAAAAACAATGACAACGGTGAGTTACATTAAGATGACAAGATGTTCGGTAACTAAGGAATGGAGAGTGAAGATATGGAGGAGGATAAAGAAAGAAAAGAAGAAAATTTTCAGGTCCATTGGTCATGATAGTAATGATGACCGGGTTAGAGTTTCATATGATCCTTCCAGCTACTTGAAGAATTTTGATCAAGGGTGTTCTTTAAATGAACCAGATTGCTACTCTAGATCATTCTCAGCTCGATACGCACACCCTTCAAGAATTTGATCAAGGGAACTATTCTTTTGAATGAATTAACCAGCATGATGTAAATAGTTTGTCACTAATTTAGGTAGTTTCCTGTTTAATGATGATACACTAGTAGATGCACAAGTGACACAGTGCAACTTACTAAAACAAATGTACTAGTTATAATGTTAAATGTAATGAAATTTTTTTGAACTAGAATGCACTAATTCTATACGATTTATTTATTTATTTATTTTGATAAATCTCATAAAGTTCATTCATGATAAAATAAAGATTTCATGGATTCCAAGTACATCGAGATCAAAGATTAAATTACAATTTAAAGGTACTAACAAAGAGTAATTTGTGAAGAGAAGTAACAAACTACCAACAAGAGTACCAAAAAATCTTAAGATTGAGAGAATGGTTTTGAGACTATAATCCAACCATTTTGAAAGAGTTTTTTCTTCTTGAAAAAGAGATTTTCTCATAAAAATATGAGAGTAATATGTCCAAAGTCTTGAATCTTGATTTCTACACTTGAACTTCCATCTAAAATCTCCATTGAGATTACTGAGAAACTCCATGAGAGAGCATAAAGAATCTCTATAAAGGAGAAGACACAAACAAATAGGGTAATACACCATCAAAAACACCATAAAAATCTCCTAAAAGCAATGGAGATTGAAACAAATACTTATATAAATTTATCCTAGACTACTCACTATCTATGAAAACTAGAAAAAGTAAAGGAACCTGCTCAGATCTAGCCCAAAATGGGCTAGATCTGAGCAGCAAGTTTTAATGGAAGAGAAAAAAAAATTCGATTTTGAGAAGAAGCTAAAGAAGAAAGAGATTTTCTTTTGAGTTTGTGTTACAATCAACATTTAAGAACTATAGGACGTTACTTTGCGATTTGACGGAGACATTGATGTCAGTGTCAGTGATGCAGCCGAAATGGGTCTGCAATCCAAAATTACCTACCTCAATCTGGCCCAACTGTAACCACTAAAAACCCAACTTGTGGATTTATTTGATATTTGTGGTACAGTCAAGTAAGATTGACATACTCTATAAACGCATGACTAAATAAAACAATCATGAAATCATTAGAAGGAAATGAAATCATTAGATAGAAATAAAAGAAAATAAAGCAATGACACTAGAAATTTACGTGGTTCGCCTAAAGCCTATATCCACGGGGTAAAAAGTGTGAGTACTTACCAAAATATTAATGCATACTTTTTTTTTTGTTTTACAAAAAACTGTTCTTTTTACTTTTTTCAATTTGACATATTTCAAATAAAAATAAAATGTCAACCTAGCGGCTAACTATGTTTCATTTTTGTTTTGGTAAACAACAACAACTTTAAAATCGGGAGATTTTTTGAGTCAACTCAGTAACTTCTTTTTCTTACTTTTGTCGATGCTTAATCAATTTCAGCACTAATTTTTGTTTTCATTTATGAATACCTATCTTTGATATTCATAAACCCTGTTTTTCATTTCAAAATTTCCATTAATCTTTAAGTTTTTTGCTGCATTCTTAATCTTTTCTCTTGCTTAATGGCTTTCTAATTGTCTTTTTCCTCTTATTGCTTTTGCTTATGGATTTTTCTCTAATGGCTTTTACCACTTTTGTTGTTGTGATCATAGCTTTTGCTGAGTATATCTACAAGATTTTGCTTAAAGGTTCAGAACGGATTGGATTCAAAGCTTTTGCTCATGGTGTTCAAAGGAAGATGTTTCAAATCGGTATCAACTCACAGATACCCAGTGATTCCTCATCCCGCCAATCAAGGAATTCAAATTTCAAAAATTACATGCGGTTATTTAGTTACCTTATTTTGATTACTGGTTTTATTATGGACAGATATACACTTTGTCAACACAAGGAAGATTTTTGTCAATATTGTTACCTTTTTAGTAGGATTGAAGATTATCCGCAGTCAACTCATAGCATATTTTTTGCCATATTCCATCTTCAAAACCCTAGTAAAACTCATTCTTTTTCATATAACTCTTCCAAATGCAACCTTTCCTCACATAAACACTGTGTAACCCCTTCTCTCTTAAAAACTGTTTCAAACTTTCAATCATATTTCAAGATGGAGGAAGCCAGTTCTAGTCAAGTAGTAGATTTGGTAAACAAGTTTAAGAAGGCTACATTGGAGTTGGGTGATATTAATGAAATAGAAGTTATTAGAGCAACAACAAGGAAGCTGAATCTGAGGATAATTGGGAAGCCAACGCTATTGGAAAGGTCATCATAGAAGGCCGAATGGGTTATGACATGGTTGAGAAAGGTATCACTTTCACTTGGACTTTCCTAACTTTGGAAAACTTAAGAATTATTGAAGTTGAACCAAATATTTTCATCTTCAAATTTAATCAATGGGAGCTACTGAACAAGGTAATTGATGAAAAACCATGGAGCATTAACAAGCATCTCCTTGTCATTCATGACTACATCCCATCAATGGTTTATACTAAAAAACATTGGGGGTTTCAGCTTTTTTGGATACAACTTAAATATCTATTACCAGAGCATATGAATGTCACCTCAATGACAAAAATAGGTCAAGTTATGGGGGAAGTCATCGCAATTGAACCCAAGGATGCAATTCCTATTGGAAGTGATCCGGTGAAAGTGTGTGTTAATGTTGATCTTTCTATGCCTATGAGAAGAGGAGTCAAATGTTCCACCAATGCTGGAGTCACAAAGTGGCAGCAATACTTCTTTGAACGTCAGCCAAAGAGTATCTGTACAGATTGTTACATCATCAATCATTGGAAAACTGTGTGCAAGGATGCTGCAAATTTCTTGAAGAAAGCTCATGAAAATCCATATTTTGTTGGTAATATTAACAATATCCGCAATAATATAAACATTATCTCCTCCAACACGGAAATTTCTACTACAAAAACACCAGCAGTGAAGAAGGCTCCGAAAAAGTTTGTTAAATCAACACAGTTTGTCCCTTCCAAAGATGATGAAGCCATCAAATTTGAAGCTTTTCTCAAGATTTAAGGAGTTAATATGGAAGAAGATAGCAGACTTGGTAAAAGGCACAGAGTGGGTGAAGTTGCAATAAATGTTTCTCTTTCTGCTGAGGCATCTTCCCAGAACACCATTCTGAATCCAATCCAAGACTCGATGAATACTCATACGATCTCAACTGGAGATATTCCAAAAGCGCATGCAAATAAGGGGAATCAGGTACAAACTTTTCTCATCACTTTTGCTTTATTTTTATTTTTTTCTAAGTCGTTTAATTTAATTGTGCTTTTAAGTTTCTCTAGGGCTAGCATTTATTTCAAGTCATTGCTTTCAACTGCTTTAGTTCTCTACATCATTATTATTTTCCAATTTTTATCAGTTTTTGTGCACTCTTACACTTCTAATACTCATCTAATTCCAATGAGGATTCTTTCCTGGAATGTGCAAGGCTTTAAAAACCCATCTAGTAGAAATCATCTTAGTGATCTTGTTAGAGCCCAAAACCCTGATATTGTCTTCCTTTGTGAAACAAAAATATCTCAAGTTAAAATTATGCCCTTAGTGAATCAATACCACTATCCTAATAGTGCTTTCATAGAACCTTTTGGTATGTCTGGTGGTTTAGTATTATTATGGAAAAATGGTTTTACCTGTGAGATTTTAAGTGATGAACAAAATATGTTTAATATTGTTGTTCAAAGTGTTCCAAGTAAACCAGAATTCTTACTCACATGTGTGTATGGTTTCTCTCCTTATGCTAAGAAAAAAGATCAGTGGAACTATATTAAACAAATTAGTGAAACCGGTAATTATCCTTGGATTCTTCTAGGGGATTTAAATTTCCATCTTTTGGATGATAGTAACAAAACCTCTTCCTCTCTAGATGGTTGGGTTAATAAAATTGTTGCTGAAAGTGGCCTTGAAGGCATAGGTTATGTAGGAAAAAACTACACTTGGACAAGCAATAACCTTGGTACTGGTTCTAGAAGATCCAGAATTGACCTAGCTATAGGCAATAATGAGTGGAGTAGACATTTCTCTAAATCCAAGCTTTTACATCTTAATCAAGTAAGAAGTGACCATACTCTTATTCTTCTTGTTACTGATACTGAGTGTGAGCCATGTTTGAAGCCCTTTAAATTATTTCTAACCTGGCTCAATGATGACACTTGCTCTACTACTATAACTAATGCTTGGAATATTAGTGTTAGTGCCTCTCTAGGTTTTCAGCTTGTTATAAAACTCCAGTCATCAAGGAAAGAATTATCTATTTGGAACAAACAACATTTTGGTAACATCAACCAAAAAATTGATCATCTTCAGCAGGAGCTCAACTTTGCTCAAAATCAGTTACCTAGTAGTGAAGTCAATGAGCAAATTTTGAGAATCAACACAGATCTGAATAAGTGACATAAGATTCAAAATGAGTTCTTGTAGCAAAAATCTAGAGACAATTTCATCAAAGACATGGATAACAATACAAAGTACTTCCACACCAAAATTAACAGGAAAAGATCCAGAAACAACATTGATTCCATTCAAGATCACACTGGTAATTGGCTACATTATAGAGAAGAAATTGGCTTACACTTGACAAAGCACTTTCAAGATATCAGTACTTCATCCTCTCATCAACTTGAAGAAGGTCTTTACTCGGTTTTGCCAACTATCATTTCTCATGAAGACAATCTATGTCTTACAAGAATACCAGGAAATGAAGAAATTTTCAACACTCTCAAAAGCATGGAGAATTGGAGTGCTCCAGGACCTAAAGGCTTTCAAGATGGTTCTACAAAAGTCAATGGAATGTGTAGTAGGTGATGATGTATGTCTTATGGTTTCCAGATTCTTTCAAACAAGGCACATCTTTAAACAAATCAACAAGACATAGATTTCTCTTATACCAAAGAAAAAGAAACCTCTTTGTGCTGCAGACTATAGACCCATAGGATTGTGTAATACTTCTTACAAGGTCATCTCTAAGATTCTTGTTAACAGAATGAAGCAACTAATGGAGAAGATTATTTCTCCATATCAAGCTGCTTATGTTTCAGGAGGACTTATCAGTGACAATACAGTGATTGCCCAAGAGATTATTTACTCCATGAAGAAGAAAAGAGGTCAAATTGGATGTCTAGCTCTCAAGTTAGATATGTTTAAAGCTTTTGATAGATTAGAATGGGATTTTCTTATAAAATTCTTAGATATTTTGGTTTCAGTGAGGAATTTTGTGATCTCATTTATCAATGCATCAGTACTACTTCATTGTCAGTTATTCTCAATGGTTCTCCTTGTGAAGAATTTCATCCTTCAAGGGGCATTAGGCAGGGTGATCCACTCTCTCCATATTTTTTCATTCTAGCTATGGAGTTTCCCTCAAGATATCTTATAGCTGCTCAATAAACCAACAGCATCAAAGGAATTAAAGTGGCTGCAAATTCTCCATCCATTAATCATCTGTTATTTGCAGATGACTGCTTAATTTTCACTCAAGAAAATTTGGACTCAGTTAACAATCTACTTCAACTTCTTAACAATTTTAGTAACCAGTCAGGTCAGGTAATCAATTTTAAGAAAACTGTTGTGCATTTCAGTAAAAAAACAAAACCAGAAGTTGCTGCAACACTCACTCAAATTCTAGGAGTCAGGACTATGAACTCAAAAGAAAGGTATTTAGGATCTCAAATTATTCTTGGACATTCTAAACAAGAAGCTTTCAAGTCTATTGAAGATAATTTCAATAACATATTATCTACATGGTCTTCTACTTCACTCTCTCAATCTGGTAGATCTACTATGATCAAACATGTTCTTAATTCATTACCTGTTTATCAAATGGGTTCCTTCAAGTTGCCCGATCATCTCATGAAGAAATTAACTACCATCCAAAGGAAGTTTTTCTGCGGTCACTCTTCTAATAGAGGCTTTAATCTTGTATCTTACTCTAAACTTTGCAAGTCAAAGGATCATGGTGGTCTTGATTTCAGAGACATGGAAAAACTTAATCTGGCTTTACTCACAAAACTTGCTTGGAGGGTATGTACTGAAGAAGATCAGCTTTGGGTTCAAATTATAGGGAGTAAGTACTTCAAATATGGCAATATTCTTCACCACAGAATTGAAGCCTGTAACTGCTCCTACATGTAGAATGGTATCACCATAGGTCTAAAAATTATTCAAGATAATTACTTTATGGAAGTTAATAATGGCAGAAGAACAAAAATATGGAAGGATAAGTGGGTTCCAAGATTAAATCATCCTCCCATTCCAATGAATGATATGCAGAGATTCTATGATAGTGTGGATGAACTAATCAACACAAATACTAATTCTTGGAATGTTACCCTCTTAGATATATTGTTTGATGCCAATATTTCTAGGCAAATTCAGGTAATCTTTATTAATACTTCAAAGGAAGATATAATGATATGGACTCCTGCAAAAGATGGAAAATTATTAGTTAAGAGCGCTTACAATCATCTCACTAGAAATTCCAATGAAATTCTGGTTAATGGAGTTGTTGTTCAGCCACAAGTCTGGAAGGCATTGTGGAGCTTTAGTGTTGCACACAAAATCAAGCTTTTTTATGGAAATGCATACATGACTGCCATCCAACAAGATATGCTCTTGCAGCTCATAACCCTGATATGGAAACACAATGTGGAGTTCGTGGAAGAGAAGAAGAGACAATAGAACACCTAATCTTTGAGTGTAGACATGCCAGATCAGTGTGGAGATCCATTAATATAGACATAGATGTAGTTAAAGCTAATTGTAGCAGTGTTTCTGAATGGGTTCTAAGATGGTTTAATGGAAGTAGTACTGGTATGGATGAACGCTTGTTGTTCACATGTATGATTGGTGCTTGCATCATATGGAAAGACAGATGTGAGAAGATATTTCAGGGAGTGAATCTAAACCCTATTTCCACAGCCAGTAGGATACAATATCATTTAAGTTCTCACCTGCATGAAAATTTAATTTGTAGTCCGTACATCATTAATACTGCCAAGTCTAATTGGTTGCCTCCTGCACAAGGCATTGCTAAATTTAACGTTGACACATCTTTTGATCATAATACTAATCAGAATGGTACTGGTGTTTTTTTTACGTGATCATGCAGGCAACTGCGATGGGATCAGAGGAAGCTTCAAACATGGAGTCCTGAATCTAGAGCAAGGGGAGTGTCTGGCTGTACGAGATGCTCTATTATGGGCTAAAGAGATGAATCTGGCTGATATACAAATAGAGGTTGATGCTCAAGTAATAATAAAAGTTGTTAATGAAGACCCATGGGTAGCACAATGGGAAAACAGAAACTTAATTAGAGAGATTAAACATTTAAGTTCTCTTTTTAATTCCTGCAATTTTACTTTTATTCCTAGAGATGATAATCAAGTAGTTAACTCCATTACAAAAAGTGTACAAGTTTCAGCTACTGATTTGCTTAAGTTTGACAATTATGGGCATGAAGTTTGTGATCTTTTAGCCCAAGATCAAAACCTACATGCTGGTTAAATCAATAAATTTTGTTTAGTATCAAAAAAAAAAAAAGAAAAAAAAGTATCATTTCCCTAAATAGATAATGTCAGCACCCTTATACAAGGTCCGCATCACAGCCAAGGCACGGAAATGTCTAGTTTGTGTCTGTCTCTAGGCAACTTGCCCTCGTTTGATTTTTGTAAGATTCTTGAGATTTTATACGTACGATTTTTTGGTTTTATTACTTCCGATTAAAATTCACATTCACAATCACAGACTCACTCTCATTCTTCTTCGTCGGGTGGTTTTTGGTGCAATGTTCCGGTCATTGTTGTGTAAATCGGGGAGAACTCTGAAAAGGTCGACTGCCATCATTAATGGACAATCTTCTTCAACACCAGTTAAGTATTTTCCTTTACATCACAAAATGTAAATGTTGTAATTTATAAGTCTAGGGTTACTTTCATCTTTTATTCCTATTATACCACTAGCAATAATATTAATCTTACTTCTTCTTCTTCTTCGGATTCTTCTGATTCTGATTCTTCATTTGTGGTTAATTAATCTGTTATATTCATGTGTATTGTCACAAAATGAAGCTCTTAGTCCTTGCAAAAACCTCAAATTCAAAACAATATCTAATCCTGATTCAGTTTTAGACGAGATCCTTAGATTCTTAGTGCAAACCAAGTTAAAAGATTGATGGTCAACCTTGAGCTTTTGAGATATGAAGGTGTCCCTCAAACTAAGTTTTCTAAGTATCTAATCCAGCAACCAATAGCATTTACTGGAGATACCGATACTTTTAAAGAGATTGTTGAAAAGGTTAAAGATATGGGTGGCGATTCTTTGAAAATTACATTTCTGAAAGCTATACATGGATTGACATCAATGAGCGAAGCCAGTTGGAGAAGGAAACTTGATGTTCAAATTCAATCAGCATTGAAACCTGAACTCACCACAGATCAGTCCTTTTTGCAGCACTGTAGAACAAACCAATAAATAAAACCATGAATCCTCCATTTTCAAAGTTTCAGCAAGCACTAAATTTTGTTGTAGCATTACCGTTTACATTTTGAGAACATTTATATTGTATAGTTAACATTTAAGATCCAAGAAACTGCAGCTAGTTATATGACAAAATAATTCCTCCCCTTCTTTACACGATGGAAAATGGGGATCGCACCCAGAATCTCTGGTTTCGTAGACCAGCGCCTTATCCATTGGGCCCAATCTTGAGCACGCTAGATTTGCGGAAAATTTTGAACATGCCCAATCTTTTTTCCTTTTATTTATTTGGTCAATTACAGAATGGTCGTACTTTTTGTAATTCGTTCACTTAATGGTCACGCTTTTATAATTCATTTAAAAAATGATATTTTTCCATCCGATTTAATATTTTTGAATAAAATGGTGTTATGTTTTCTGAAAATCCCCTTCCCAAATATCCTTTTAAGTTAACTAGTTGGTTCACGTAGTGGTGATGAAGCGGTGGTGGTGGTATAGTGGAAGCTTAAGAACCTCTGTTAAATCTCAGAGAGGAAACGGTGAACTCTTTGGGGGAATGTGGCGTAGCGATTCCGCATACGGTGTAGCCAACCTGAATGCGGTTTTACGATTCTGAATGCAGTCTAATGATATGTAAACGGTGACACCACCACCTACAAATAGCACCACCGTCAAAAATATTATAATGAAGGAAAAAGTTAAAATTGTGTATGGAGAGATAAATAAGAAGGACGAATAGGTAATATCATTAACATATTTAACTGTGAGTCACCACTTGACTCTTTTCAAACAGAAGTATGATCATTTTGTTAATAGTTTATAACAGTAGGATGCTTTTGTGAATCGGGTCCTAATACTAAGATTGTTTTGTATATTTTCCTCTTTTTTTTATAAACAAGGAACATTTTCATTAATATAAATTTGACATTACAATGAGTTTGAGATCGAAAATAAGAGAATACAAAATAACAAGAACATATCGTAAAAGTACAATATCGAGAAATCTGACAAGCGAAAGAGAAGGATTATCGGAATAAGACAAATACAAGTATGAATAAGATTCGATTAAATCGGAAAAAGAATGGTTTTTCTCAGAATTAAAATCCAACCATGTAATTTTTTTTTCTTTTTTAGAAAGATGTGCTCCCAAAATAGGAGTGGTTTGTTCAAATCTCTTGTAACTACTGATGAAGCTTTCCTCATCAAAGAAATCACTGATGAAGATTCCGTCACCGGATAAGTTGATGATGAAGATTCAGTTGCCGGAAACAACAAGGATTAGGATTAAGATTTCGTCATTGAAAAGCATCATTATTGATCTTAAAACCCAACTCTAACCAAGAATCGTTATTAAAGGGAAGATAATCCTCAAAAGAGTATATAAAACCACCATAATGATGTAGATAAGTAGAAAATATGATAATAACTAAGCTAAAACTACTAACTAACCTAAAAAACAAAGCATTAATAGTAAAGAAACATGCTCAGTTGTTGGTAATGGTTTTGGTGAAGAAGTAAAGGGTGATAAAGGGAAGAGAGGAGATAGAAGGGATATTTTTTCTTTCTTTTTCCTCAAAAGAGGGAATAAAGCATATGTGCCCTCCCAGCAAGCAATGGAAAAAGAAATTACACCAACAAACTAGAGACGCAAAATTTAGAACTTTATGAAATCACATTACATCCACTATTTATTTAATTAAGCATCCTTTACAAAATTTATTTAATTAAGTGTTTATGGGTGAAAACTATTTTTACCGGTTTTGATAATTTGGGGTGTGTGGATGAGAAATGAATCTAAACCCTAAACAAAAGCACTGCACGTGAGTGCTTTTGATTCGAGAAATCAATCTGTACAATTCTGGCCTAAACCAAGAAATAGTCGTTCCAGACTTGCTTCGGTCACAAAGTGAAGGAGATGGGGTTGATCTTAGGGAGGGAAGCAAAGAAGGTGTTGAGATTGTGAAGGTGTTGGATGTGTATGACTTGTATCAGAAAGATGAACTGGCTTGCAGAATGTAAGCTATCAATTCTAGTGTTGGGATACGTTGTATCAACACTTGACTTCTGTCTTGTCTCCTGTTTTTGTTCGGAAATAGGGAGGAGAACCTATTTATACAAGTCATTGCGCCTAACCCACATTTCTCATGGGAAGTGGAGAAAGTGGAGTGATGGAGTAGTGGAGTCGTGGCAATTGTCACACGATCAGGTAAAGCCCACTTCTCCCATCATCACTAACCGTCCATGACTTCCTGACACGTTCTTATGATGGCGCGTTGTGCGCTGCACGCTGTAAACCGCCAGACCAATACCCCAGTAAGTATCCCCCAGTTTGTGACATGATTAATGTCTCGAGTGTGTGGATCGTGGGACCCACAAAAGGTATCATGTGATGCTAGATTAAATAACTAAGTTATTTAGGAAGTCGATATTTATGAAATATCGTGTGTATTCTATGCATGTAATGCATCGAATATATCCAGCACGTATGAAGCATCGCTATTTTAAGGATTAACGGAGTAAGTCACGATTAAGCGTCTTAAAATAGCATCACGCCTGACCATATTCGAGTGATCATTTGGAGGTTGTACAGGTAAGCCCTGACTTGGACGATCACTCTGTGTGGAAGAGTGGTGGACGGTGATCGTGGTGATGCCTCACTGGTCGCGTAACTCCTGTCTTAGGCTGTCCGTCCAAGCTGGCGAAGTTGGACGGACGAGATGATTTGCGACCCACATCTGCGACCGTTGGATTAGGGTTTAGGAGGTGCTCAAACACCAACCTTTAGCTTGGTTGAATCCAAGCATGGGACGCGTTTTTGGCAAGACCGATTGGTCATGCGTATAGACGGCATGTCGGTGTACACGTCCATACCTCGCTATCCCATGGATATGTGATCTAAGCCACTCAATTTGTCCGGTAAAGTTGAGTGGTCGAGATCAGTTTGAAATAGAAAACCACGCGACCATGCCTAGTTTGGGCGCACGAATCGAGACACCTAGCCATGGTTTGTCTTGGTCGGTCGTACATGGAGATAGATGGGTCCAAATTGATCATATTGATACTCTCCGGACCTGCTTAGTCTATTCCTGGACCCTTCATCCAAGCTGGCGAAAGTGGACGCTCGCGATCAGTTTGTGACATATGCATGTCGCAAACCCTAATTAGGGTTTCCGGCCGGTTGCGTGCATGCTAGTTTAGCCGACCGAAATTGCACCCTACACTCCTCATCTAGAGAGGTCGATCGTGTGGGACCCACATTGGGCCAGTGGTGAACACGTCAATACATGTCTGGCGGTTATAGGTCTGATCTAAGCCATCCAATCATGCTGGTGAAGTTGGATGGTCGTGATCAATTTAAGATCTTTAGTGGAATTTCCTGCGACCCTTTGAACCTCACGCCGGCCGAACTTCGGGCAATTGTTCGTGATTATGTGTCTAGGTCAGGGGAGGATCGATTATGCAGGCGTGAAGAGGGCCCACCGGTGTGCAGGACAACGTTTGTCCAACCGTCCATGGGACGATCTACGCCGTCCAACTATGCCGGTGAAGTTGGACGAACGTGATGAATTTGAGACTGCCGTAGGCGGCCTTTGTTCGTACGACTCCTCGAAGCCGCTCCATACCAGCCTGGACATCCAACTTCAAGCTGGTGTTCGGTGGTAGTTTGGGAGGCATGGTAGGTATTCGACCAACCAGAGCATAAGCGGGCCCACTGGTGGTCATTAAGGTGGTAGCCTGCTCCTGCTGAGGATCGTCTAGGAAGGTTAAATCATGCGGCCAAGTTGCGTGGTCGTGATTATTTCTAAGACTGAGATGGACAGTCCAGATGCTCGATCAGGCAAGTATAACACACCGAGAGATGTATGCTCAATCGGGCTAGTATAACACACCGAGAGTTGTAGCATGTACAGGTATTTCGTGCATGCCTCATTAGTGACACTTGGAGATTCGTGTTACTCTGCTGAGAGCAGCACTCAGTCGTCATGCCGCACCAATAATGAGAGTTCAGCAGGAACAACACAAGAAATACAAGGCTGGTCATGCATTAATTGATAATGCTATAAATTCACAGAAACTGGGATTGTTGCCATATGCTCCATTCTAGGTGAATTAGTAAAGTGGAGAAGTATTCATCACTTATCAGTGGCTTTATCCATTGCAGGATGTCAGCGCATAATTTTGGCTTTTACAATTTTAGCCTTAAATAAAAATTCACCATCAACATTAAGCATCCTTTACAAAAAGTAAATGGCACCAAATGGGTCCATATGTAAATACCAAGTCCACAATTGTTATTTTCATCCACTCCTTTCTATAAGGAAGGTGAGATATATAATTCAACATTGCTAATGGGGATGCCAGATCATTGGGAGGGTATCAAAATCCATATAAAATAGATAACTTTGTAGTTTGTTTTCTATGGGTTTTTATATCCTCTTAAATATCTATGGGTTTTTATATCCTCTTAAGTAGGGGCGGAGCTAGACTTTAAATATGAGGGGACTAAAGAATATTTTTATGTATACTAGTGGACTAAATTTAGAACTTGGGTGGGATAAATATAAAATCAATAATAAAAGTAAAGGAGTTTTTATGGATTTGGTGACTTTAGGGGGTCTAGATCCAGGGTTAGTCAACCCTTGGCACCGCCCCTGCTCTTAAGTAAACTTGTACCCCATTAGCAGCCATGCATGCATATAACTAGGGAAGACCAATCGAAAATCGTAGGTTGGCAAATGTACTCTGAAATTTAGTAATTTGAATTATACTTATAACTTGTTAGACAGATTTATCGGAAGATTAGGATGAAGTTTCTCATGCACCTAACATAGGAGCGGGGAATTGATGTCGAGGTATCTTTAATAAGTTAATTATGGCTGATAGTGATGCGCTACTATAGATTTATGATAGTAGTAGCAATGGATATAATAAACCATATATTGGTAAAGGATGTTTTGGAAAGAGAAACATCAATTTCTCCTTATCAAGATGGTCTTCGGTTTGTTTTAGATAGTTATAGAAAGGAAACTGTCACACCAAAACTTGAGATTTATCTAAACACTCATCCACTGTAAGGACTAGCCTTACAAATTAGCTCAAAAACGAAATGAATCCCTAAGGATTGAGGTAGGAGAGGAATAACAGAAATGAGAGAGAAGAATTCTTAGATTTACTTTTTCATAAGAATCTTGTACAACTCAGACTAGGATAAGAAGGACACACACACGACCCCCCATTCGTGTGACTCACACGAGTACTGACAACGGTCCGTACAATTCAAAATACCTAATGGGCGCCTATAACAAGTGGACAGCCCTTAACAACTCCTTACTAACTAATAAAAGCAAAATTAAACTTGGGTCCTGACAATACCCTCTACTCTTACAAATCCTTGACCTCAAGGATTAGCTTTGGGAATTAGTTTGCCATGAATTCTTTGTCTTCCCATCTAGCATCCTGAGTTGATAGGTTCTCCCACTGCACCAGCACTTGGTTGATGTTCTGGTTGCCCTTCTTTACTTGCCTGCTGTCCAAAATATATGCAGAGGAGTCACCTTCATTTCTTGGTCCTTGTTTAACTTTGGCAGAGTAGTTTGAGGAAGTTTCCCTGATCCTAGCTTGGCTTTCAGCTGATAGACATGAAATGTGGGATGAATCTTGGACTCAGGTGGAAGTTGCAGCTTGTAGGCTACCTTCCGAATCCTTTCCAGTATCTTGTAAGGGCCAAAGAACTTAACAGCAAGTTTCAAATTCTTCCTTAATTGCACTGATGTCTGCCTATATGGTTGTATCCTTAAATACACCCAATCACCTTCATTGAATTCCCTTTCAATCCTATTTTTGTCTGCCTGTTGTTTGATTCTGTGATGAGCTTCCTCAAACACTCCTTTTAACATTTGTCCCATTAGTTGTCTCTGTTGTAAATACTCATTTGCATTCAGGATGATCTCAGCATAGGTTGAATTAACACCAAACTGTGAAGGGGTATATCCATACAAGGATTCAAATGGTGTGAGCTTCAAGCTGGTATGGTAACTTGTGTTATACCACCACTCTGCCAATGATAACCATGACACCCATTTGCTAGGTTTATAACTTGTCATACACCTTAAATAAGATTTAAGGTATGCATTCACCCTCTCAGTCTGTCCATATGTTTGAGGGTGATAAGCAGTGCTCAAATGCAAGGAGGTGCCCATTCTTGTCAGTAAACATTGCCAAAAATTGCTCAGAAAAATGATGTCTCTATCTGATACGTTTTTGGTAGCCCATGAAGTTTAATGACTGAGTCAAGCATTACCTTAGCCACTGTTGCTGCTGTGTAAGGATGGCTGAGTGCCAAGAAGTGGTTGTATTTGTTATATCTGTCCACTATTACTAGGATGACCTCTCTCCCTTCAGATTTTGGTATACCAGAGATAAAATCCATGCTGATGTCTGTCCATGCTTGTTCTGGAATTGGCAGAGGTTGTAAGAGTCCTGCTGGAAGGGTAGTGAACCCTTTATGTTGTTAGCAGATGTCACACTCCTGCACCATTTGAGTTATGTCGCTTTTCATTCCCTTCCAGTAAAGTAAGACTTAGCCTTCTGGTTACTAGCCCTTGTACCTGAATGTCCACCTATAGAAGAAGAATGTACTGCTGTCATAATTCTGGTTCTCAGTTCTCCAGAGTTTCCAATGTATATTCTTCCTTTATATCTAATGACCCCTTTCTCTAGTGAATACTCCTGAGATTTGTTTTTCTCAACTATTAATATTGGAAGTAATTCCTTGGCTACAGAATCTTCAGAGTAACTCTCTTGCACCTCCTTCAACCAAGCTGGTTGTAGTTGAGAAATAGAATTTCATGCTGCATTTTCTGGAAGTTTTAGCCTTGACAATGCATCAGCTACCTTGTTATTACAACCTTTCTTATACTTCAGTTCATAGTTATAAACCAATAATTTTTCTAGCTACTTTTGTTGCAGAAGTGAATTGACCCTTTGCTCAAGGAAGTACTTGATGCTCTGATGGTCTGTGTAAATGGTGAATTTGTTGCTCACCAGATAATGCTTCCATTTACTAACTTCCATGAATATGGTCATCATATCCTTCTCATAAGTAGACATAGCTAAGAATCCGTCACCCATTCCTTTGTTGTAGAAGGCAATTGGTATTTTCTCCTGCATCAGTACAGCTCCTACTCCCAATTCACTGGCATCTGTGGCTATATCAAAGGGCTTGTTGAAGTCATGGAGAATGAGTACTGGAGTGGATGTCATAGCTTCCTTGAGTAGTTCAAATGCACTGGTGGCTTCTGAGCTCCGTAGAATCTTGTTATTCTTCAGCAACTCAGTCAATGGTTTAGCAATTAATCCATAATTTTGTACAAATTTTCTGTAGTACTCAGTTAGTCCTAAGAATCCCCTAAGCTCCTTAAGGTTCTTTGGAATGGGCCAATTACTCATACATTCCACCTTACCGGGGTCAGCAGCAACTTCTTCTCCACTGATAATATGACCCAGGTACTCCAATGAGTTTTGCCCAAAAGAACATTTGCTCATCTTAGCAAATAAGTTGTGCTCCTTGAGTAATCCCATAGTGAGTTCCAAGTGCTTGGCATGAGTCTCCATGTTAGGGATATATACTAATATATCATCAAAGAAAACCAATATGAACTTTCTCAAATCAATTATGACAAGGAACTCATAATGCCCTTGATGAGTCTTAAATGTTGTTTTATGAGTGTCCCGGGGAGAAACTCTGATCTGATGGTAACCAGCTCTCAAATCAATCTTGGAGAAGACATGTGACCCATGTAACTCATCTAGCAGCTCATATATCACTGGAATTGGATATTTTTTCTTGATGGTGAGCTCATTCAGCTTTCTGTAATCAACACAGAACCTCCAACTTCCATCTTTATTTTTCACTAACAAGATTGGAGATGAGAAGGGACTGTGACTTGGCATGATAACCCCTGATTTGAGCATTTCTTGTACCAACTGCCCCACCACTTCCTTTTGCACATATGGAATCCTGTAAGGTCTCTGATTGGGTGGGATAGAGAGTGGTCTTAAGGGTATGTGATGGTCATAAACTCTCTTAGGAGGAAGGCTATTGGGTTCTTGGAAGACTGAGTTGTAAGATTTTAAAATGAGTTGTAATGGTTCTGGGGTACTAGAAGGTACCTCTTTGGCTGTGATAGAGAAAAGGTGTCCCATGACTCCATGCCTGCTCTTCTTGAGGTACTTTTGGCATTCCTTTGATGTCATCATAGACACTTTTGGAGCTTCAGTGCATCCCTTAAGAACAATCTCCTCATTGCATCTATTGAGAGTTACAATGAGCTGCTTGAAATCAAACTTGACAGGACTAATACCCTTCATCCAATCCACTCCTAACACCATGTCACATCCCCCAAATATTAAGACTCTGGCTTCACATTCAAACTTGTGCCCTTGCATGCTCCATAAAAATTTAGGGCATTTAGCTTCACTAGTAAGTATGTTTCCATCTGCTACATCCACATGAAAATTTGTTGTGGGTTCTATAAGGGCACCACTATACCTAGCAATTTCAGGGTCTACAAAGGTGCGTGGACTTCCACTATCCACCCATATGGTTATGGGTTTGTTATTTCTAGCCACACCCTGAATTCTAATGGTGTTTTGAGGTATAATACCTGATAGGGCATGCAAAGATATCTCTACTTCCTCCTCCACTTCTTGTATTACTGGAGAGATGACTGGAGAAGCTTCCTCAGATGTAACCTGATAGACGCATTTATGTGTCTAATTTGTCCCAATTGTTTATATTGTTAGTGCTCGATTTTGTACTTATTTGGTTATTTTATGTCTTTGTAGGTGTTTTTGGAGAAATAAGCTTTTGCGGCGAAATTGGCTCAAAATGTGGCATTTGAACCTCCGTAGATAACGTACCAGAAGCACCCCAGAAGTATGTTGGAAGCACCCCAGAAATACCCCGGAGGAACCCTGAAAAAGTGTTGAAAATATCCCAGAAAAATTACTATTTGCACCCAAGGGGAAAGTGTTATTAGGACTCTCACTATGGATAAGGGGCACCCATTTCAGGGCATGTACTAAAGGGACTCTCGAACTGGATAAGGGGGAGGTCATCTTCATAATTCAAATCTGAAAAAAAGGCGGGAAAACTTGGTTTCACGCTGTTGATTTTGGAAGCAAATTGTTTGAGCTGTTCAGGGAGATTCAATGCTGCAAATCGATTGGGATGAACTTCCCAGACAATAACAAGCCCAGTACAATCTATTGGACCCATCCAATTGGACTGGAATCGCCGAGAGAGGGTTTCAAAGTCCCAACAGAGAGACGTGTTCTGTTTCGAGTTTAGAAGATTTTTGAGAGATTTCTGGAGGACTTTGACGCTGGATTAACATGTACATGGTCCTATTCAAGTCTAGGGAAGAGTTTGGTAGCTATTGTATAGCTAACAGCACGTGAAAAAAAGAAAACAGAACTGATTATCGTTTCAACCTCAGAGAAGAAAAAGAGGAGATTTCATCGGGATTTGATGACCCTGTTGAGTTATAAAAAGGTTGGGTCGAATCATAAGAAGGGTTAGAAAGTTTTAGGAGAGAGTTAGGAGGAGTTTAGAGACGAGAAGAAGAAGTTACAGGAGGTATTGTTGCTGCTGCTGCTGCTGCTCGAGGAGGAAGAAGAAGACGAAGAACAGACTCGTAGAGTCCGTCGTTCTTTGACAGTCTTAAAAGCAGAACAAGTATCGTTCTTATACAGCAGTAAGGGCTTATCGTTTACAGCAGTCTCAAAAACACTTTCCCCTTTGTAACAGTGACGCTGTAACACTTACACAGCGTTGCTAATTCCTGTTTCCTCTTATATACATCAATAAAAACACCTATTTTAGCCATGAATACATCTTGTGAGTGTGTTTTTGGGATGAGGAGCTAAACCCATTAGCCAAGGCGACGGAGGAAGCCATTGTTCCACATTAATTGGTATAATTCTAATTTTAATATTTATTTGCAATATTTTTACATGATTATTTGCATGGAATTTATATTGGATAATTGATTTTTATTGAATAATTGTGATTCGTTTTGATGGAGCATGCTTAGTTTAAGACTTTTGATGTTTCATGCTTGGTGTTTACATTTATTACTTCAAAAATCTACAAAAGGCATAAAATTAGAATCACTCTAAAAGAAAAATTGCATGAATATTAATTATTAGAATTTATCAAATAATGGGTCAATGGTGGAATCCAAGTCTTGGTGTTTTTTCTCTATAAATTTGAACAACTCTTTTTATTTGCTTGTTTAATTTAAATCTAAAAATTGTTTTCTTCACAAGTCTGAAAAGAACCCAGTTTTTACCAAAACTACAACATCATTTGAAAATACATCATAACCCGATCTTCATCTTCCTCCACTAGCATATATAGTTGTTGTTTGACGCATTTGTGTCTTGTAACATAAAATTCATCGCAACTGTAACATAATCCCTTGTCACGCCTGGATTTCATTTATGCATAAGTGAGCTTCCTAATAGGTGGTAGACTGGAGCTAGCCATACTCCTTGGAGAGGGAGAGCCTGTTCTGGGAGATGTCACAAAACTTTTACTACTGCTTCTACTGGGAATGGAGATAGGAGGAAGCCTATATGCCGCCTTAGCCTTTTTTATGGTCTTCTCCCGTATGGATTCATGCATCCTAGATAGGTACATAGCTTGCTTAAGACTTTTTGGAGAAAAAATTTGCACTGCAAGTCTTAACTCCTCTTTCAGTCCACTCACATAACTGGAAGTGAAATAGTCTTCAGTTAGGTGCTTATTCTTAGCAATCATGAGAGCCTTTAATTCTTCAAACAATTCTTGGTATTCTAGTGTAGTTGTGGGAAATCCTACACTACACCCCTCATATGATTTCATTATTAATCAACTCATTTTTAGGTTTACACTCTTAATTTTATTGATCAATCTTTGAAGGTTCTTACAAGAAAAGATAAAGAAATCAAGAATGATCTTTGCTCTAGACTTTATCTCTCCTATTTACTTGTTTCTTATTCAAAAAATATCTCTCCTTCTCTTTACAACTCGAACGACTATTTATAAGGAAATACATAGTGGATGACAGCTAATCTGTCCTTTATTTTCGGGTATGCTTTGCGACATTCTCGCAACCTTACAAATGTTAATTTCGCAAACTCTCTAATTTTTGCAGGACTATCATATCTTTCTCGTGATCTTAGCTGATGTCATTTATTTTATCATTTCTGAAATTGTTCTACGACGCTGTTGTGCTGTGTTGCTGATAATTTTGCTGAAATATTGTCGTTGCGAGATTCTGATCCTACATCTTGCCTCTTCTCATATCTTTTCTGCGAAGTAGAGAATGATTTAAGAAATGTCGCAGCTGTTCTCTTATACATATTCTGCATTTATCACACGTATTCTTTCTTCCATTTATTTCTCGACACGTATTTTGTAACTGTTGCTTTTTAACCGCTTATATCTTTCCATATTAATCATTTTTATTTTCTCGAGGAGAAATTCCCTCTATATATATTCCTTCTCACTCTCTTTTTCTTTCTTTTTATTTTCTCTACAACTTCATCGTTCTTCTGCAAATTCCATTATTGCAACTTTTCTTCTTTCTTCTTCAATCTTTTTAAGTTCTTCTTCATTTTCATACTATTTCTTCTACAGATCTTTATAGTTCGTAATTTTCTTCGAAATAATCTCCCTGATATTTTCTTCCATAGATTCATCAAGGTTAGTTTTCTTTTTTCTTCTTTATAAGTTTTACTGAAATTGATCTTGTTTATTGCCTTATTTGATGTTGTTTATGTGATTCCCATACTCTTGTTATTTCAGCAAGAGCGCCTCCAACACTAGATTTACAGTTCAGAACCCTAACAGTCCCAAATCGCAGCATAAGGTTGTTGCGCATAAAAGAAAGTGCGAATGAAAAGGTAGTAAGAAACATTATCCTTTTCTAATAACAATATTGTTGCCTCTGTTTCTTATCTGGATTGTAATTCGCAGGGTGATAAAGATGTTAATAAACCTCTCAAGAAATCTCGCCACCTTAAAACTGTTCCAACTTATGTTCCCTTCCACTTACTCATCTCTTCTAAATCTCCTGCGACATCTTCGCAAGATAAACCTTTATCTCCAATTCACGAAAAAGCTGCCTCGGATTTCATTTCTTCAGCCGACCTTTCAATGATTGAAACTCCCCTTGTTGATCCTGCTTTGAATGAAACCTCTTCTCTTCCCATTGAGAATGTTTCTCAACCTTCTATCTCTACCAGTTCTCTACCTAAGTCTCTTCCTCTTTCGAAAGAAACCGTGGAAGGGATAGATATTGCCTTCAAAGTTTTATCTGAAGTTCTGGATGATGTCAAGAAGTCTTCTATTGATCCTATCAAGTCTAATGTTTGCGAAATTCTGAGCAAGCATTTGGGTTCTGACAGAGCTGCTTCGCAGACAGCTTTGGAAAAAGAATGTAATGCTCTTCGTCTCGAAAATCAGAAGCTTCAGAATGTTTTGATGGATCGTGACAATCTTCACAAGAAGAATGATGAATTGAGAGGTATGATTTTCTTATATGTGTCTTTAATTTGCCTTTTTAATGGTTTTATCCTTCCCATATTTAATTATTCTTGATATCCCTCTTTCGCATGTTAAGCTTTAAACCAGAAACGAATAATGGAGAGATATCAATTTGAATCTGCTGTTGAAAAAGCCCGTGTTGATAAAGAAATCTTGATGGATCAATATAACCAATTAGATAACCTCTATTCATATTCTCTTGATCATATAAATAATATTACCAATGAAAATACCCAATTAGTTCAAAGACAAGATTTATTAAGTAATGAAGTATCTCGTCTTTCTTATTCTTTAACTAAAGCTAATTTAGGGATGGAAACTTTATCAGATGAGAATAAAACCTTATCCCAAGAGAAGAGAACTTATTTAAACAAGATGGCGATATCTTCGCAACAACTTAGTATTCTTCAAAAAGTATGTAATGACCAAGAGAAATCTCTTCGCTCTTTGAGAAATGAACTTAAAGAAGTAACAGAATCATATATCGCTGAAAGAGATACTCTCATTCAAATTAGAATAGCTTTAAGTGTAAAGGCGAATCAGCTTAAATAACAATATTCCAAATTAGAAGAATCTTATTCTTCTCTTGCGAAGAAAAATGCCTTTCTTATTTCTAAAGAGAAAAATCTTCATTCTCGACTTAAAGGTTTAGTTGGAGATAAATTTGATGACGCAATGGACCGTTGGGAGAATAGTTGTATGTCCTTGATTCAACACCTTATTTCACAAAAGGAAGGTAGTCATAATAGTTTGACTGCCTTAATTATCTTTTCTTTGTCATATCTTTCTGAATTCTTTATCTTAACGAAATTTTGTATTCTATCTTTCGCAGAGTCTGAGAAGAATCTTCATTCTTCCATTTCTGTTTTGGAGGCCAAATATGCTAAAATTCGCAAAGAAAATGCATTGCTCGTCTCTACCCTTACTGGTTCTCGCGACCGAGCAGAAAGAAGACTTGATTATCTTGCTTATTTTAAGGATATTCAAGATATGAATCATCCGAAAGCACTTCTTCGCCAAGTTCATATACGGGCTGAAGTCCTTGTAAATGACATTTATTTTCCAAATCTCTTTCTCCTACATCAATTGATCCTTTAGAAGTAGATGATGATGAAGTTCCACGTCCTGCTGATAGTGATTATGATTACGAAAGCGGTGTAGAGGATAATTTCTTGGAAGATGAAGAAGAGATTCCTTCTAAAGAAGCATCTGCTGGTGTTAATCAAAATGAGAAAGAAATTTCTCCTGAAGAAGTAATTACTGGCGATAATCAAGATGCTAGTCAAGGCGAAGATCAAAACCAAAATGAAGGAGAGGCTTGCGAGAATATTGGCGAAGAATTTCTGTTATCTCCTGCTACTGAAATTAATACTGAAGCTTGAGATTCTTATCTAGCTTTGTCTTCTTGAACTGTCTTATTTTTATCACTTTTGCGAGTTACATTTTTCAACCAACTTTGGAATGAACTTTTCTTTTTAATATTTTGTTGATGAGAAAGATAATGCTTCTTGTGTATTGATTCACATACTTTCCTCTCATTATCTTTCTTTCAAAAAATAATTTGTTACGAATACTTATAAATATTTTATTTTATCATATGGTCTTATTTTGCCTTCCTAATTAAAGGTCTTATTATGCCACCTCTTGTCATTGCGGAAAAATCGCAGAACGTCCTTGCACTTTCATGAAAAAACCCATTGATCTTGCCTTAAATTTTTATTTGTATTACAGCCTTTTCAGGAATGTTGCGACAATATGACAGGCCTAAATATTCTTGCGAAAATAAAGCCCCATGACATTGTCGTCTTGCGACGAAATCGCAGGACGTCTTCGCACTTTCATGCGAAAACCCATTGATCTCGTCTTATCCTTTTATTTTGTATTATTGCCTCTTCAGGATTGTTGCACAAATATGACAAGCCTTAATATCCTTGCGAATAAAAATCCTCATGACATTTGCGTCTTAAGACACTTATCAGCTCCCTAATGGAGGGTGTCGCCCTTATCTCCCCCCTGGTTGCCCCTTCAAGGAGGCGTACTTCTACCATACAAGGTTAGCTCCTCCCATCCAGTATTAACAACAACCAGTTGTTTTCGAAGCCTCTTATCCCTTTTACCTATAGGGCTTATGGTTACGAGACTGCACCCTATGTGGGGTTTTCTTCAGGCCGAGTGCAGTATCAGCCAAGACTTGTCAAGAATGGCAAGGTACGCTTCAAACGTCCCTGGCACTCTTGACTCAACCGTGTACCTCGGCGCCTTGATCAGATCTGCACTCCTTGGGAGAGTCCTTATTACCTTAGTCTCCCAACTCAAGTCATATGCTTAAGCTGAGAATCCAAGGTGCCTCTCCCGGTGGGCTTTATTGACCCCAAATCTCCATGACTCAGGTTCCGGTGGAGGTGTATCCTTTCCCTGATCCATGCAATAGGTACCCCCTAATATGACGTACTTTGGGTCTTACATTTGCTTCTTGCGAAATTTTATTCGCGAACTAGGGTGTACGCCATAAAGGTTCGCCCCTTTCTTTTATGTCATTGTTCTATGATTATCTCTGCGAAAATTTCGCACATCATGATCTTGTTTTGATATGAGTAATCTTGCAATTATTCTTTCAGAATCCATAACTTCTCAAAGCTTCTTAGGGATAATATCTTTTTAAGTACAACCTGTTCCATGGTCTGTCTAATCTATGACCAACATCTCTTCCTTCTGGATCCATTAATCTATAAGCTCCTGTTCCAACTATTTCCTTAATGATATAAGGTTCATCTCATTTCTTCGCTAATTTTCCACCATTTTCTCGCTGATATATTGGTGTTTCTCGCATAACTAAATCTCCTGGTTGAAATTCGCGTATTTTGACACGTTTATTATATTCTCAGGCTAATCTTCGCTGATAATTCTCCATATGTTGTAAAGCTTTTTCTCTTCTTTCTTTTAATTCATCAAGTTTATTTAAAATCAAGCCCGCACTAAGATTTTTCTCCCAAGCTTCTCTTTTTGTTGTCGGAATAACAACTTCTGTTGGTAACACCGCTTCAACTCCGTATGTTAAACAAAAAGGTGACATTCCAGTAGCTTCTCTTCTAGTTGTATTATAAGCCCATACTGCATTATGTACTTGTTCGCACCATGCTCTGTGATGTCCTTCCAATTTCTTCTTTAATATATCTGCAATTGTTTTGTTTGTTGCTTCTACTTGCCCATTAGCTTGTGGATACAAAGGAGTAGACTTTCCACATTTTATCTTGAATGCATTAAGTAGCATTTATATATTCTGTCCTGTCCTTCAAATTGTTTCCCATTATCAGATACCAACTGTGCAGGAATTCCGAATCTGCAAATGATATTTTCGAATATGAATGTAAAGATATCTTTGTCGCGAATATGCTGTACTGCCTTCACTTCTGTCCATTTTTTGAAATAATCTGTTGCGACTATTAAGTATCTTCTTTGTCCAGATCCTGGTAAAAATGGCCCCACAATATCTAAGCCCCACTTTCCAAAAGGCCACACACTGGTTGAGATGACAATGGTTCTCCGGGTGCATGTATTTTCTTTCCATGCCGCTGACAATCTTCGCAACGTCTTGATATTTGTTTTGCATCTTCATGCATATATGGCCAGTAATAACCTTGCATTTTTGCTCTATGTTCCAAAGATCTTCCTCCACTATGATTGCCAGCATCCCCACTATATAACATTTTTAGTACCTTTTCTCCTTCCTCTCGTGTCAAATATCTGAGTGATGGTCCATTAAAGGATTTTCGGTATAGCAACCCATCTCTTAATTCATAATTCGTTGCACGGCTTTTTAACTTGTGTGTTTCCAATCTATTTCTTGGTGTTTCTCCTTTCGCCAAATATGCATGAAGTTTCATTCTCCAGTCTGCGATATTGTTCATTTGTTCTTCTTCTTCATTGTCTATTATCATCACGTCCACGTCTTCTTCTTCTTTATTGATTGATGGTGACATAAGTGTTTGTATTTTTATGCATCTCGCAGTTGGATCTGTCATCATGCTTGAGATGAAAGCAAAAGCGTTTGCGAGTCTGTTATCCTTTCTTGAAATGTGCCTCCATTTTATTTTTGGGATTTTCGCTGACAATTCTTCAACCAGCTTCTTGTATTTCTTCAAGGATGGTTCATTTGTAGTATACTCTCCCTTTATTTGGCGAATAACTAGCTGTGAATCACTAGTGATCCTGGCATTTTCTAGTTTCATTTCTATTGCGAATATTAAGGCATGTATCACATCTTCATATTCTGTTTCATTATTAGTGGATGCAAATTCCAATCTGAACGAAAAAGCCATTTTTATTCCTTCTGGCGAAATTAAAACAATTCCAACTCCATTTCCTTCTCCACTTGATGATCCATCTACCAATATCTCCCATCTATTTGGTTATGTTAATAAATCTTTTGGATCTCCATGTTCTTCTTCTACATCCATCATTTCTTTTACTGCTTCATCTTCTTCTAAAGGAAATTCTGCCAAGAAATCTGCAACAACTTGTGATTTTGGTGAAGACAAAATTTCATATTTAATATCAAAGTGGCCTACTTGTGCATTCCATCTCTCCACTCTTCCTGATCTTTTAGAATTCTTTATCACTGATTCAATTGGTACCTTTGTTAATACCTTTATCTTGTGTGCTTGAAAGTATATGCGGAGCTTAAATGATGCATAAACTAATGCTAAGATTAACTTTTCAATCTTTGAGTAATTCTTCTCGGCAGTATTAAAAGTTTTGCTAATGTAATAAATGGGTTTATCCACTCCTGCGTCTACTCGCAATAACACAACACTTAATGCATGCGACGTCGTCGCAAGATAGATCAATAATTCTTCTCCTGATTCTGCCTTTTGTAAAATAGTTGTATTCATAAGATGTTCTTTGATTCCTTAAAAAGCTTTTTCACATTCATCAGTCCATTTAAATTTCGCACCCTTCTTGAGTATATCGAAAAAATATTTGCATTTGTCTGATGATCGGGAAATGAATCTCCCCAGCGAAGCTAGAAGCCCATTCAACTTCTGTACATATTTTATTGTTGCTGGTGTTGGCATGTCACGAACTACTTGTACTTTTTCTGGATCAACCTGTATTCCTTCCTTTGATACAATGTAGTTAAACATTTTCCCGATGCAACTCCAATAGTACACTTCTCAGGATTCAATTTAATGTTATATTGCCGCATTTGTTCAAAAATCTCCCTCAGGTCTTGTACATGGTCTTTAGATTCTTTACTCTTTACTAACATGTCATCAACGTATACTTCTAATGTTTTGTGTATCCATTTTACGAACACCTTCTCTACCATTGTTTGGTATGTCGCTCCCGCTTTTCGCAAACCAAATGGCATTTTCGTGTAACAATATAAACCTCTAGGGGCAAAGAAAGCAGTATATTCTTGATCTTCTTCAGCGAGAGGGATTTGGTTATACCCTTTGTACCCATATAAAGATGATACCCTATCATTTCCCGCTGCGGATTCCACCATTTGAGGAATATCTGGTAACGGAAAACTATCTTTGGGGCAAGATTTGTGTAAATCAGTGAAATCTATGCAAATCCTGATTCCTTTGTTTTTCTTTAGGACAATGACCATATTCGCTATCCATTCTGGGTATTTAGCTTCTCTTATGATTCCTGCCTCAAGCATTTTCTGTAGTTCTTCTTCTATTTTGGAATGGTAAGTTGTTGCAATTCTTCTTATTCTCTGTTTAAATGGTCTTACATTTTTGTTAATCTCCAACTTGTGGCATGGAATTGATGGATCTATTCCCGGTATCTCATCCATGCTTCCTGCGAAAACATCTTTATATTCTCGCAACAAGTTAACAGTTCTTTCTTCATCTTCCATATCCATTTTGGTTCCAATTCTTAATATTAGAGGTTCCTCTGTAGTCCCAACGTTTATTTCTTTTGTTGGTTCTGCGGCAGTGTAACTGGGTTTAGGTTCTCCCATTGGTGTTGGTTCTTTTATTGTTTTCATAGGTCCTTCTCCTTCTTCCGAAATTTTGCTGGGTATTCCTTTGCCTTTTTTTGCCCTTATCATATATACTCTAAATTCTTCTTCTTTCTTTGCTTCCTTTGCCAACTTTCTGCGAAATTGTTTCTTTTTTGCTTGTCTTTCATAATGCTTTACTTCAATTTGATGACATAATTTCGCATTGTCAACATCTCCTCTGATTTCACCTATTCCATTTGGTGTGGGGAATTTAATACATTGATGCAACGTTGATACCACAACTTTTATCGCATGTATCCATGGTCTTCCTAATAACATATTATATGGCGATTCCATATCCACCACGCACAACGTTACATGTGTTTCTATTTCTCCAAGTGGAATTCGTACCACTATCTCTCCTTTAGGTTTTGTTGTGGATTTTCCGAAGCCGTGAACAAAATATGTTGAACTGGACATTTCTTCATCTTTAAATCCCATTCCCCGAAATGCGTGAGAAAATATTAACCCATGAACTTCATGTATCGATTAAAGTTCTGTTCAATATTCAATCTCCTGTGGATTTTGTCGTTGTCTCCTTCTCTTTTCGCGTAATAGGCACTGTGATAACCAACGGAGATGTGTGGTTCAAATTTTCTTTTGGTATTTCTGCCGCCATGAATGTAATTTTTTTTCTTTTCCCAATCTTTCAAGGGTGATGTCTTTTCTACCGCCATAACTTTCCTTCCTTCAAAATTTCGTTTATGTATTCTTCCTTTTATGTTTTCATGGAATTCATTAACCATCGTTTTTGTTATCATATTACACTCCAATCTTTTGTCATCTTCATTAATTCTATTCATCTTCCTTCTAACTGATTCACTGATTTATTTAATCACTTTCTTGATTTGAATATTCTCAACAACAATCTTCAACTTTCGATCTTCAATGTTCCCTGTTTCTAACGCCATTATGTAGTTGCGGGAAATCCTACACTACACCCCTCATATGATTTCATTATTAATCAACTCATTTTTAGGTTTACACTCTTAATTTTATTGATCAATCTTTGAAGGTTCTTACAAGAAAAGATAAAGAAATCAAGAATGATCTCTGCTCTAGAATTTCTCCCTCCTATTTACTTGTTTCTTATTCAAAAAAGATTTTTGCTTCTCTTTACAACTCGAACGACTATTTATAAGGAAATACATAGTGGATGACAGCTAATTTGTCTTTTATTTTCGGGTATGGTTTGTGACATTCTCGCAACCTTACAAATTTTAATTTCCCAAACTCTCTAATTTTCGCAGGACTATCATATCTTTCTCGTGATCTTAGCTGACGTCATTTATTTTATCATTTCTGAAATTTTTCTACGATGTTGTTGTGCTGTGTTGTTGATAATTTTGTGAAATATTGTCGTTGCGAGATTTTGATCCTACATCTAGCACATTTCCCTCTTGGCTTAATTTATTGAACTCCCCCACTGTGTCATCATGACCCAACTGCTGAAATCGAAAATTGATATCTACCGCAAACTCTTCCCATACTATGATGTCCCTACCCTCTTGATAATCTTGGAACCAAACGTCTGCTTTACCATCCAAGTATAGAGAAGCTAACATAACTTTTTGTTCTTCATCCATAATATGTAGTTGGAAAAATTTCTTACACTTGCGAATCCAAAATCTAGGATTATTACCATCAAATCTTGGAAATTCAATTTTATGCTTGTGTTGATGAGTAAGTTGATTAAAGATTAGTCGATTACCTTGAGTATCATTACTTTCTCCTTGTTTGTTTCGTGAATGAGCATCTTTAGGCGTTTCGAGAATTCCATTACCAACTTTGAGTTTGCTAACGATTTTATCTTCCATGGATCTCATCTCAGTTAACGAGTTTGAGATGCTTCCCTAGGTTTCATCAAACTTTTCAACAATTTCTTCATGACTCTTCATCAGAGCATTGAATTTCTTGTGAAGATCGTCAAAGTCCTTCTGATTAACCATGGTTTACAGATCGACTGCTCCTGATACCAATTGTAAGGACTATCCTTACAAATTATCTCAAAAACGGAATGAATTCCTAAGGATTGAGGTGGGAGAGAAAGAACAGAAATGAGAGATAATAATTCTTAGATTTACTTTTTCGTAAGCGTCTTCTACAACTCAGACTAGGATAAGAAGGACACACACACGACCCCCATTCGTGTGACTCACACGAGTACTGACAACGGTCCGTACAATTCAAAATACCCTAATGGGCGCCTATAACAAGTGGACAGCCCTTAACAACTCATTACTAACTAATAAAAGCACAATTAAACTTGGGTCCTGACATCCACCAGATCTTCATATTAAAAGCTTAGGATTAATTTGGAGTTGTTTTCTCGTGCTAATTTTTTTTCTTCTTTTCCCTAAATTTCTTAAAAGTTAAGGATGTATGACCCTACTTTGTTTTTGTACTATATTTCTAATCAATAAATTCTTATTGTCAGTTTTTACTTAAAATAGTGAGAAACACTCTTGTATGGAAAAATTACTAACTAACTAAAACGTATTTAAATACTAGATATTTACGGCACGGGCCTCGGCGTTGGTTAATTTTGAATATTGTGTCCCGAAAACTTATCAACTCCTTCTGATGCCAACACCGTCTATATTGGTCCCCAAATTGTATTGGGTTTGTATTTTAAATATGTTATTAGACCTTATATATTTCGATCCACATTGGGTTAATAGAATTCACATGGAATTTCCTTATTTTATTTTTCCCATTTTTTAAATTTTTATAAAAATATAGATTTGCTCTGATTTCATTTTATTTTTTCATGAAAATAATATCTATGTTTTAATATAAAAATCCCGTCTCTGTCCCCGTATTTCCTTTTCGAAGGCGCAGTATATACGTGAACCCTTCCCATAAAATCTTCAACCAATTATTATGCCCATCAGTTCCTTGTTGGGCCCAAATCAATCACATTTACAAACATTGCTCATATTCACGTTCCCCATAAAAGTTGAAATAGTCTCAATTGAGTAGGACATATATGCCTCATTAATAGGTATTATTTGTTTAATCCCATGTATCTTCGAAATTTGACTGAGAACAGAATAAATCTTATCATATCATATCAGTAAGGTTATACAGTGAATCTCCTAAAATTTAACTGTGTCTCTCAAACAGATAAAAGGTACTAAGATTAACATGTAGAAAAGGGAGCTACACCTCAACAGAATGTAATAACAGAAACATACGTACTAAATGAAGAAAGGGAAACACGGTAAAACAAAATTCAGAGACATAAAGAAACATGATTGATGATTTCTAGTATTGTTTTATTTGTCAGTAGCTCCCTTCTCATTGAACTCGACTAATTAATATCCTCAATAGAAGTCTCCCCGTACTCCTCTTTGATAGCACATTTCCTCATCACATCTGTTAAACCTTTCATTTCAGCCGACTCATCTGTTATTGTCATGTCGCCGATCCTCCAAATAGCTTGAGAATAGGATTTTATTTCATCCAAATAGTATTTTTTGGCGTCAAACTGAGGATACAAATTCTCCAGCGTGGCATGTTGTTCCTGTAATTTTTGTAACACTCATTAGAACGCATGTTTAAAATTTGTACCCATTACGTTATAAAGGAGATCATGTATGTGCTAACCTCTGCCATTAAATCTTCAACATATAATCGTGCCCAACAGTTTCTCTTGATGAATGCTTTTGTAACTTCAAAAGTCTTGTCCCTATTACCTCCTTCTTTTCCTATCTGCACCTGGAATATAATCTGGCGATGCAGGACCTCGTACATAACCTTGAATACATGTTGAACTCCGTGCTCTTGTTCTAAATTAGAAGGTCGTCAGCAGTTCCCTTACCACTTTATGTCATTTTCCACCGTAATATTTATGTCATTTATGAATTTAAATAGATATACATGTTTCATTCGCACCAAGTAATCTTCCAAATGTCCTAGCAATTCTTCCGCTGCAGTTCCTTTCGCTTAGAATATTTCTGATTCATAAAATTGGTATGAACGCCACACGTGCGAATTGTAGGGTGTGTCACAGAGAATAACAACCATTGATTTATGTTTGTGAGGACAAATCCTGGCCATCACTAACACAAGAAAACTTATCCAAACCTTGTTTTGTACTCTTGAAAATTACCTTGATGGAAAACAAAACAAAAAAAATAAGAAAGTGGTTGTATTTTTTTTAAGCGTATGGTGATGAGACTCTAATGACATAGCTATTCTCACTTTATTTCACACTCAATTTTTCTATAAAATTAACCTAAACTTGAAACTTTTATTTTAATAATATATTTTTTTAATTGGTACATCAGGAGATTTGACATCTCGTAATAAGCATAGTAAACGTCGATAGGAATCTAAAGCTTCCTAAGAAAAACATCCACCAAAAAACAATATAAAAATAACTTTTTTTATGAGTCTTCCTTAAACTTTATATTTTAGTCATACCACTGCCCAAAATTGTTTGAATTTTGAGTCATATATTTTGTGAAGGAATGAGTTACACATAAAAAGCCAAATAATAAAACACACAAATTATATATAATC
Organism: Papaver somniferum; assembly: GCF_003573695.1. Taxonomy (NCBI): domain Eukaryota; kingdom Viridiplantae; phylum Streptophyta; class Magnoliopsida; order Ranunculales; family Papaveraceae; genus Papaver; species Papaver somniferum. The sequence goes on from NC_039359.1 coordinate 127,063,399, forward strand.
TTAATATAATATGCATGTGAATGCTAGTTACTAATGTATGTGACATATTGGTACACTGGAATAGGTTTCATGGATCATTTTTTATTTTTTTGTATAATGTGATATATTTATCTATTTGTATTTATTAAAAGAAAAACACACCACCAAATTGTTAAGAAGTTTCTTATCGGATATGATCTTATCATTAGTCCACCGATAATATTAGGGGTGGGAAAAGTTGATCATAATCTTCTAAGTTTTCGGTGCATGTAAGCCTATAATAAATTAAAGCAAAGCGACTAGTAATGACAAGTCATATATGGTTAGCACTTATCAAAGTCGAGTGGTCGACTTGTCAACATGTTTTAAAAATCAGATAATTTATTATAATTCAAATGTTAAAGTTCGTTTTAACGTGAATATGTTTTTTTATGGCGGCGGTAGCTTAGAAATATGATTATTTTTATTACAAAAACAACGACTAATATTATATACATAGAAATGGTGTGAGCTAATTTTTTGAAGAGCAACGTACACACACATCACTCCCCAGAAACACTTTGTCAAAACTTATTTTATCAAAGCAAAATCAACAGTGCCATTTCTTTAATCAAGCAAAATAAGAAAAGTAAAACCCCCAAATTATATGGAAAAAACAATTGAAAAAACTTTGTTACCTCAATACTGGGTGACTGTGCTCATGTCTAAGAAGGGTATTCCATAATAATATCATTGGTTTTCTCTTGAAAAAAAAACACCTAGAAACCCACTTTATCGTTGCAAAAGTTACAAAATATGGGGACCATAATATAAATATATATATATTGACTTTGCAGATATATTATAGGTAGTATCGTTTTTATCCGTATCTATTTAGCGTAAGTGTGTTGCAAACCATGATGCTTATCCATATTTATTTCTTTCCATTTGAATATTGGCCTTATAAAAGTATCTAAAAAAGATTGTATGCATGCTAATACATTTTTCTGATTATTTTTATCCATTCTGACTCTTTTAGTATTTATGGAAATGGACGCACTCGCTCACTCAATATTCCAAAGATTATGAATTTTATGTCAATCTAAGTAAAATAGTTACGCACTCTCAGTGCATCTCATGTGTACATTTTCTTTTTGAAGCATTTTAATGGGTACATGACAGTGTACATTTATATGAGATTATTCTTTCAATAACCTGAACTGTATTATTATTACTACCTTTGTTTCAAAATAATAGGCTGGTTTCATGTGTAATTTACACATGAAACCAACCTATTATTTTGAGACAGGGGGAGTATATTCTATCATCTCGTATTACGTAAGCCTATCATGTGCCACTGATGGCCCTCGAACCATTTAGCCAAATCATGGAAGTTGTAGTAGCTTTTGAAGATTTAAGTAATAATGTTTATCAAAAATATCCCACTAGTATACTTTTATTGACTCAGAGTGTGGCCAACTTGTCATTATGACTTTAAGATTATAGCCGACATTATCCAAAATTTGTCTCTACAAAGAAAATTTAACAATTTTATATTTTTCTATAAATATCTTATCTTATCACCGGTCAACAAACAGATGGCATAAATTCGAGTCATGAGTTTTGTCACTTATACTTTAAAAGAGGCACCTTTTAAGTAAAGGCAAAGATGATGACAAGTGTTTCCATCAGTGAACCCTGAAATTAATCTTAGGTAGTCAATGCTTTGGGCACCACGTTGTTAAGGAGATTGGTCCCTGAAGTGCCTGTTTTTTTTTCTGACCTTGGAATTGAACTTAAAAAGGTTTTGAATTTTGTGACCCAGTTGGTTTTGTTGGGGGTGGTAACTTTTATTTCTATATCTTCATTCAGATTCATCTTAGTGTTTCTCTCATGTTTTTTTTTTTCCCATAAATTTTGCATGAAAATAGTTATTTGAGATAGACTGCAGTGATGATGAACCAAGTATGGGTTTCTCAATAGATGGAAAAATAGATGACGAGACTGATATATCCATTTTTAATCTTGATGTTAAATGAGGCATTTGTCTGAGAAGAACTCATTAAGATATTACATTAGGTTTTTGAAAATACTATGAAACTTGAACAAGAATAGCTATTGAGTTGGATATACTGTCGATTTAATTTTTACATCTAGGTTGCTGTGGTTGATTTTATTTTTGGTAATTAAGTCATTTTCTCAGCGATTGTGGTTCCTTGCACCATTCTCATGTCCTAAAATGACTATAGTGAAATGTTCCTACATTCTTAAGGAAGGCCATCTTGCTTTCTTGTCCTCAGCAAACATAGGATATAAACAGTTTATTAAATTTTAGAATGTGATTCTTGTACTCAGCAAACATAGGATATAGCAGTTTATTAAATGTTAGAATGTGACTTTGATAAGATGATGTGACTGGCTACAGAGTTTCCTTGTTAACCGGTTTATATTTCATAGGGAATACGTCTATGTAAAGCTGCTTGGATACGGTTTTATTGTGTGTTGTGGCGCATTCTCCGTGTTCCAACTAGTCCGCCCCCCTTCCGAGTCCGAGGAGCAAAGACACCGCAGAATTCGGACCGCAACTGTTTGTTCTGCTTTGGGCATCGGAATTTGTTTAGTTTTGCAGGTTGACAGTGATGATGTAGCAGAAGGTATTAAAATTACAAATAAACAAATCATCAAAGCCTTACATTTGGATAGATCCGCTATTAAAATTACAAATAAACGAATCATCAAAGCCGTACATTTGGAGAGATCCGCTACTGGTTGTTGAAAAATCAAATGTATCTTAAAAATCCGAGTTAAGATGAAAAAAAGTTACACAAACACACGATAAACATTTGATCGAAAAAAACACAATATACAAAACGGTTTCAGTAAGAAAACATGGATAGTTTACTAATAGAAAATGCTCCACACACAGTGGAGACTTTTTTTTCCGTCAGTTAATTGCTTCCATAAACAACAATAATAGACAAATATGAGGCATAGATAAATTACCTTTGATCATATCTTGAACAATGAGAGATCATTTGAAATGGGAAGATTCGTCTAGCTTGCCGAGTCTACCGGACATTATAGAACTATCAACAATACTCTGATTGCTGTCAAATATATGCCCATGAATTATACAATAAGGTTTACGCACGTTGATAAAATTGAAACTATTAGAGTTTGTTGCTTACAGACCATACGACAGTCTAACATTGGAAATCAAGGTTGGATGAAGATCCAACTGGCACCCATCATCACTACTCCAGCCTCTTCTCTGCAACACAGACTATAAACATGTATTAATTGAGAAAGACAGAAATCATCGATGAATAACAAATTATCAGTATAATAGTTTGATAGTACACACCATTTAGACCTAAATACGGTTAAAGTACTGATATTATGTATGTGTACTGTATTTTCTTATGAACACCTGTAAGGTTGAGAATGTTTATAAAGGAGAATGCTGCAATTTTTCTACTTTAAACCATGTTGATTGGAATCTGGATGACCTCCTGTTTGTATTACAATGACGGCTCCATGTTTCCGTGCTAATGGTGAGATGCAATAACTTTTCATCTACGAAGCAAAAGAAGTATTATTTTAATTATTGTTGCAAAATTGTTGAAATCTTTCCAGTAGCAGATAATATTACCTTTAGAAACCTGGCCTGCAGGTTTTGTGTGTGGGTCGTTCCCTCAACCAAGAAGCTAGATGGTTCAAAATGAATCCGGATGACCATGTCCCTGAATTTTTATTGTTGGTTGTAGTTGCAGGAAATCCTACACTACACCCCTCATATGATTTCATTAATACTCAACTCATTTTTAGGTTTTCAATCTTAATTTTATTAATGAATCTTTGAATATTCTTACAAGAAAAGATAAAATAATCAAGAATAACCTCTGCTCTAGACTTTCTCTCTCCTATTTGCTTATTTCTTCCTCTAAAAAAGATCTCTCCCTCTTCTCAGTTGAACGACTATTTATAGGGAAATACATAGTGGATGCCAGCTAATCTGTCCTTTATTTTCGGATATGGCTTGCGACATTATCGCAACCTTACAAATGTTAATCTCGCAAACTCTCTAATTTTCGCAGGATCATCATATTTTTCTCATGATTTTAGCTGATGTCGTTTATTACATCATTTTTAAAATTGTTCTGCGACGCTGTTGTGTCATGTTGTTGATAATTTCTCTAAGATGTTATTGTTGCGAGATTTTTATCCTACATCTTGCCTCTTCTCATATATTTTCTGCGAAGTAGAGAATGATGTGAGAAATGCCGCAGTTACCCATCGTTTCATATTCTGCATTTATCACACGTATTCTTATTCCCATCCGTTTGACACGTCTTTTGTAACCTCTACTTTTTAACCGCTTATATTTTTCCGTACTAATCGTGTTTATCTTCTCGAGGAAAAATTCCCTTTATATATATTCTTTCTCACTCTCTTTTTCTTTCTTTTTATTTTCTCTACAACTTCATCGTTCTTCTGCAAATTCCGTTATTGCAACTTTTCTTCTTTCTTCTTCAATATTTTTAAGTTCTTCTTTATCTTCATACTATTTCTTCTGCAGATCTTCATCATTCGTAATCTTCTTCGAAATAATTTTCCCGCTAGTGCTTTCCATGGATTCATCAAGGTTAGTTTTCTTTTTCTTCTTTATGGATTTTGCTGAAATTGATCTTGTTTATTTCCTTATTTGATGTTGTTTATGTGATTCTCATACTGTTGTTATTTCAGCAAAAGCGCCTCCAACACTAAATTTACGGTTCAGAACCCTAACATTCTCAGCATAAGGTTGTTGCGCATAAAAGAAAGTCTGCGAATGAGAAGGTAGTAAGAAACATTATCCTTTTCTAATAACAATATTGTTGCCTCTGTTTTTTATCTGGATTGTAATTCTCAGAGTGATAAGGATGTCAATGAACCTTTCAAGAAATCTCGCCACCTTAAAACTGTTCAAACTTCTGTTCCATTCCACTTACTTATCTCTTCTAAATCTCATGCGACATCTTCGCAAGATAAACCATTATCTCCAATTCGCGAAAAAGCTGCCTCAAACTTCATTTCTTCAACTGATCTTTCGATGATTGAAACCCCCCTTATTGATTCTTCCGTGAATGAAACTTCTTCTCTTCCTATTGAGAATGTTTCTCAACCTTCTATCATTACCAGTTCTCTACCTGAGTCTCTTCCCCTTTCAAAAGAAACCGTGGAAGGAATAGATATTGCTTTCAAAGTTTTATCTGAAGTCCTGGATGATTGCAAGAAGTCCTCCATTGATCCTTTCAAGTCTAATGTTTGCGAAATTCTGAGTAAGCATTTAGGTTCTGATAGAGCTGCTTCGCAGACAGCTTTGGAAAAAGAGTATAATGCTCTTCGTCTCGAAAATCAAAAGCTTCAGAATGTTTTGTTGGATCATGACAATCTTCGCAAGAAGAATGATGAATTGAGAGGTATGATTTTCTTATCTGTGTCTTCAATTTTCCTTTGTTAATGGTTTTATCCTTCCCATATTTAATTATCCTTGAAATCCCTCTTTCGCATGTTAAGCCTTAAACCAGAAACGAATAATGGAGAGATATCAATTTGAATCTGCTGTTGAAGAAGCCCGTCTTGATAAAGAAATTTTGATGGATCAATATAACCAGTTAGATAACCTCTATTGATATTCTCTTGATCATATAAATAATTTTACCAATGAAAATACCCAATTAGTTCAGAGGCAAGTTTTATTAATTAATGAAGTATCTCGCCTTTCTTATTCTTTAACTAAAGCTAATTTAGGGATGGAAACTTTATCAGATGAGAATAAAACCTTATCTAAAGAGAAACGAACTTGTTTAAACAAGATGGCGATATCTTCGCAACAACTTAGCATTCTTCAGAAAGTATGTGATGATCAAGAACAATCTCTTCGCTCTTTGAAAAATGAACTTAAAGAAGTAACAGAGTCATTTATCGCTGAAAGAGATACACTCATTCAAGTTAGAATAGATTTAAGTGTAAAGGCGAATCAACTTAAAGAACAATATTCCAAATTAGAAGAATCTTATTCTTCTCTTGCGAAGAAAAACGCCTTTCTTATTTCTAAAGAATCTTCAGTCTCGACTTAAAGGTTTAATTGGAGATAAATTTGATGACGCAATGGACCATTGGGAGAATAGTTGTCTATCCTTGATTCAACACCTTTTTTCGCAAAAGGAAGGTAGTCATAATAGTTTGACTTCCTTAACTATCTTTTCTTTGTCATATCTTTCTGAGTTCTTCATCTTATTTGAAATTTTGTATTCTACCTTTCGCAGAGTCTGAGAAGAATCTTCATTCCTCCATTTCTGTTATGGAGGCTAAATATGCCAAAATTCGCAAAGAAAATGCATTGCTGGTTTCTTCCCTTACTGGTTCTCGCGACCGAGCAGAAAGAAGACTTGATTATCTTGCTTATTTTAAGGATATTCAAGATAGGAATCATCATAGAGCACTTCTTCGTCAAGTTCATCTCCGGGCTGAAGTCCTTATAAATGATATTTTATTGTCTAAATCTCTTCCTACTACATCAATCGAACCTTTGGAAGTAGATGATGATGAAGTTCCTCGTCCTGCTGATAGTGATTATGATTATGAAAGTGGTGCAGAGGACGATATCTTGGAAGATGAAGGAGAAATTCCTTCTAAGGAAGCATCTGCTGGTGTAAATCAAAATGAGAATGAAAAAGAAATCTCTCCTGATGAAGTAATTGTTGGCGATAATCAAGGTGCTAGTCAAGGCGAAGATCAGAACCGAAATAAAGGAGAGGCTTGCGATAATGAGAACATTGGCAAAAAACGTCTGTTATCTCCTTCTATTGGAATTAATACTGAAGCTTGAGCTTCTTATCTAGTTTTATCTTCTTAAATTGTCTTATTTTTATCACTTTTGCGAATAATATTCTTCAACCAACTTTGGAATCAATTTTTCCTTTTAGTATTTTGCTGATGAGAAAGATAATGCTTCTTGTTTATTGATTCTCATACTTGCCTCTCATTATCTTTCTTGCAAAAAATAATCTGTTACAAATACTTACAAATATTTTATTTTATCATGTGGTCTTATTTTGCCTTCCTAATTAAAGGTCTTATTATGCCACCTCTTGTCATTGCGACAAAATCGCAGGACGTCCTTGCACTTTCATGCAAAAACCCATTGATCTTGCCTTAACTTTTTCTTTTGTATTATGGCCTCTTCAGGAATGTCGCGACAATATGACATGCCTAAATGTTCTTGCGAAAATAAAGCCCCATGACATTGCTGTCTTGCGACGAAATCGCAGGACGTCTTCGCACGTTCATGCGAAAACCCATTGATCTCTTCTTATCTTTTTCTTTTGTATTATTGCCTCTTCTGGATTGTTGCACAAATATGACAAGCCTTAATACCCTTGTGAATAAAAATCCTCATGACATTTGTGTCTTAAGACACTTATCAGCTCCCTAATGGAGGGTGCCTCCCTTATCTCCCCCCTGGTTGCCCCTTCAAGGAGGCGTACTTCTACCGTACTTTAGGTCTTACATTTGCCTCTTGCGAAATTTTATTCGAGAACTAGGGTGTACGCCATAAAGGTTCGCCCCTTTCTTTTATGACATTGTTATGTGATTATTTCTGCGAAAATTTCGCACATCATGATCTTGTTTTGATATGAATAATCTTGCGATTATTCTTTCAGAATCGATAACTTCTCAAAGTTTCTTACAGATAATATCTTTTTAAGTACAACCTGTTTCATGGTCTGTCAAGTCTATGACCAACATCTCTACCTTCTGGATCCATTAATCTATAAGCTCATGCTCCAACTATCTCCTTAATGATGTAAGGTCCATCCCATTTTTTTCGCTAATTTTCTACCATTTTCTCGCTGATATATTGGTGTCTCTCGTAGAACTAAATCTCCTGGTTGGAATTCGCTTACTTTGACACGTTTATTATATTCTCGGGCTAATCCTCGTTGATAATTCTCCATATGTTGTAAAGCTTTTTCTCTTCTTTCTTATAATTCATCAAGTTTATTTAAGATCAAACCCGCACTAAGATTTTTCTCCCAAGCTTCTCTTTTTGTTGTCGGAATAACAACTTTTGTTGGTAACACCGCTTCAACTCTGTATGTTAAACAAAAAGGTGACATTCCAGTAGCTTCTCTTCTAGTTGTATTATAATCCCATACTGCATTATGTACTTGTTCGCACCATGCTCTGTGATGTCCTTCCAATTTATTCTTTAATATATCTACGATTGTTTTGTTTGTTGCTTCTACCTGCCCATTAGCTTGTGGATACAAAGGAGTAAATTTTCCACATTTTATCTTAAATGCATTAAGCAACATTTCTATGTTTTGTCCTTCAAATTGTTTCCCATTATCATATACCAACTGCGCAGGAATTCCGAATCTGCAAATGATATTTTCGAATATGAATGTAAAATATCTGTCGCGAATATGCTGTACTTCCTTCACTTCTGTCCATTTTGTGAAATAATCTGTTACGACTATTAAGTACCTTCTTTGTCCAGAACCCGGTAAAAATGGCCCCACAATATTTAAGCCCCATTTTCCAAAAGGCCACACACTGGTTAAAGATGACAATGGTGCTCTAGGTGCATGTATTTTCTTTCCATGTCGCTGACAATCTTCGCAACGTCTTGATATTTGTTTTGCATCTTCGTGCATGTATGGCCAGTAATAGCCTTGCATTTTTGCTCTATGTGCAAAAGATCTTCCCCCGCTATGATTTCCATCATCCCCATTGTGTAACATCTTTAGCACTTTTTCTCCTTCCTCCCGTTTCAAACATCTGAGTGGTGGTCCATTAAAGGATTTTCGTTATAGCAACCCATCTCTTAATTCATAATTCGTTGCACGGCTTTTTAACTTGTGTGTTTCCAATCTATTTCTTGGTATTTCTCCTTTCGCAAAATATGCATGAAGTTTCATTCTCCAGTCTGCGATATTGTTCGTTTGTTCTTCTTCTTCATTGTCTATTATCATCACGTCCGTTTGTTCTTCTTTATTGATTGATGGTGACAGAAGTGTTTGTATTTTTATGCATCTCGCAGTTGGATCTGTCATCATTCTTGAGATGAAAGCAAAAGCGTCTGCGAGTCTATTATCCTTCCTTGAAATGTGCCTCCATTTTATTTTTAGGATTTTCGCTGATAATTCTTCAACGAGCTTCTTGTATTTCTTTAAGGATGGTTCATTTGTAGTATATTCTCCCTTTATTTGGCGAATAACTAGCTGCGAATCGCTAGTGATCCTTGCATTTTCTAGTTTCATTTCTGTGGCGAATTTTAAGGCATGTATCACAGCTTCATATTCCGTTTCGTTATTAGTGGATGCGAATTCCAATCTGAATGAGAAAGCCATCTTTATTCCTTCTGGCGAAATTAAAACAATTCCAACTCCATTTCCTTCTCCATTTGATGATCCATCTACCAATATCTCCCATCTATTTGGTTATGTTAATAAATCTTTGGACCTCCGTGTTCTTCTTCTATATCCATCATTTCTTCTACCTCTTCATCTTCTTCTAAAGGAAATTCTACCAAGAAATATGCAACAACTTGTGATTTTGGGGAAGACAAAATTTCATATTTAATATCAAAGTGACCTACTTGTGCATTCCATCTCTCCACTCTTCCTGATCTTTTATAATTCTTCATCACTGATTCAATTTTAATACCTTTATCTTGTACGCTTGAAAATATATACGGAGCTTAAATGATGCATAAACTAATGCTAAGATCAACTTCTCAATCTTTGAGTAATTCTTCTCGGCAGTATTAAAAGTTTTGCTAATGTAATAAATGGGTTTCTCCACTCCTGCGTCTATTCGCAATAAAACAACACTTAATGCATGCGACGTCGTCGCAAGATAGATCAATAATTCTTCTCATGATTCTGCTTTTTGTAAAATAGTTGTATTCATAAGATTTTCTTTGATTCCTTGAAAAGCTTTTTCACATTCATCAGTCCATTTGAATTTCGCACCCTTCTTGAGTATATCGAAAAAATATTTGCATTTGTCCGATGATCGCGAGATGAATCTTTCCAGCGAGGCTAGAAGTTCATTCAATTTATGTACATCTTTTATTGTTGTTGGTGTTGGCATGTTATGAATTGCTTGCACTTTTTCTGGATCAACTTGTATTCCTTCTTTCGATACATGCAACTCCAATAGTACACTTCTCAGGATTCAATTTAATGTTGTACCGGCGCATTTGTTCAAAAATCTCCCTCAGGTCCTGTACACGGTCTTTGGCTTCTTTACTCTTTACTAACATGTCGTCCACGAATACTTCTAATGTTTTGTGTATCCATTTTGCGAATACCTTTTCTACCATTCTTTGGTATGTCGCTCCGGCATTTCGCAAACCAAATGGCATTTTTGTGTAACAATATAAACCTCTAGGAGCAAAGAAAGCAGTATGTTCTTGATCTTCTTCAGCGAGAGGGATTTGGTTATACCCTTTGTACCCATCTAAAGACGATGCCCTATCATTTCCCGTTGCAGATTCCACCATTTGAGGAGTATCTGGTAACGGAAAACTATCTTTAGGACAAGCTTTGTTTAAATCAGTGAAATCTATGCAAATCCTTATTCTTTTTTTTTTTCTTTGGGACAATGATCATATTCGCTATCCATTCTGGGTATTTAGCTTCTCTTATAATTCCTGCATCAAGCATTTTCTGTAGTTCTTCTTCTATTTGGGAATGGTATGCTGTTGCGATTTTTCTTATTCTTTGTTTAAATGGTCTCACATTCTTGTTAATCTCCAACTTGTGGCATGCAATTGATGGATCTATTCCCGGTATTTCATCCATGCTTCCTGCAAAAATATCTTTATATTCTCGCAAAAGGTTAACAGTTCTTTCTTCTTCTTCTACATCCATCTTGGTTCCAATTCTCAATATTAGAGGTTCTTCTATAGTCCCAACGTTTACTTCTTTTGTTGGTTCTGCGGCAGTGTAACTGGACTCGGATTCTCCCATTGGTGTTGGTTCTTTTATTGTTTTCATAGGTCCTTCTCCTTCTTCCGAAATTTCACTGGGTATTCCCTTGCCTTCTTTTGCCCTTATCATGTATACTCTAAATTCTTCTTCTTTCTTTGCTTCCTTTGCCAATTTTCTGAGAAATTGTTTCCTTTTTGCTTGTCCTTCATAATGCTTTACTTCTATTTGATGACATAATTTCGCATTATCAACATCTCCTCTGATTTCTCATATTCCATTTGGTGTGGGGAATTTAATACATTGATGTAACGTTGATACTACAGCTTTTATCGCATGTATCCATGGGCTTCCTAACAACATATTATACGGTGATTCCATATCTACCACGCGTAGTGTTACGTGTGTTTCGATCTCTCCAAGTGGAATTCGTACCACTATTTCTCCTTTAGGTTTTGTTGTGGATTTTCCAAAGCCATGAACAAAATATGTTGAACTGGACATTTCTTCATCTTTAAATCCCATTCCCCGGAATGCATGATAAAATATTATATCCACTGAACTTCCTGTATCGATTAAAGTTTTGCTTAATATCCATTCTCCCGTGGATTTTGTTGTTGTCTCCTTCTCTTTTCGCGTAATAGGCACTGTAATAACCAATGGAGATGTATGGTTCAAATTTTCTTTTGGTTTTCTGCCGCCATGAATGTAATTTTTTGCTTTTTCCAATCTTTCAAGGGTAATGTCTTTTCTACCGCCACAACCTTCCTTCCTTCCTTCAAAATTTCGTTTATGTATTCTTCCTTTGATGTTTTCATGGAATTCATTAACCATCGTTTTGATTATCATATTACACTCCAATCTTTTGTCATCTTTATTGATTCTAATCATTTTTCTTTTAACTGGTTCACTGATTTATTTAATCACTTTCTTGATTTGAACAATCTCAACAATAATCTTCAACTTTCGATGTTGAAGCCCCTGTTTCTAGCGCCATTATGTAGTTGCAGGAAATCCTACACTACACCCCTCGTATGATTTCATTAATACTCAACTCATTTTTTAGGTTTTCAATCTTAATTTTATTAATGAATCTTTGAATATTCTTACAAGAAAAGATAAAAGAATCAAGAATAACCTCTGCTCTAGGCTTTCTCTCTCTTATTTGTTTTTCTTCCTCTAAAAAAGATCTCTCCCTCTTCTCAGTTGAACGACTATTTATAGGGAAATACATAGTGGATGACAGCTAATCTGTCCTTTATTTTCGGATATGGCTTGCGACATTCTCGCAACCTTACAAATGTTAATCTCGCAAACTCTCTAATTTTCGCAGGATCATCATATCTTTCTCATGATTTTTGCTGATGTCGTTTATTACATCATTTTTAAAATTGTTCTGCGACGCAGTTGTGTCATGTTGTTGATAATTTCCCTAAGATGTTATTGTTGCGAGATTCTGATCCTACATTGGTCAGCACCTTTCAGGAAATACCTAGACTATCATTCATTTAATTTTATTGTTAAGGACCCTGAAATTACAATATCCATCACCGAGTTACATTTTAGAACATTTTTTCATCAAACAGAGATATGTTTCTCCGCTGATAATTCACATAAAAGATTTCAACTACTGACACATATATATATATATACAAGTATCCAACCCGGTACAAACGCACCGGATGTTTCGAAAGGACCTATATTGTAGGCGCTTAAAATGTAGCATTATCATAGGGCGTCATAGAAAACGCACATGAAACTTAAAAATTCGCAAGCGCTATCCAATAGAAGACTTGTCGCGATTCTTACGAGGATTTGCTCATATATTCTGATGACAGGGAAATTGATTTTGTTTATTATTAACTTCAGATGGATGTTTTAAACGTAAAATACATGTTAGGACTTTTCTCAAAGAAAAAGGACTCAGTAATATAAGATTAAATAAAGCTGGCAATTAGTCGTAGGTTAATTGAATAATCCACCTAAATTGTTGTAAATAGTATTTGGATTAAATATGAGATAGCAGGTCTTGTTTGTTTCCTTTTTTTTTTTTTTTTGGTCTACTACGGTACTACCCTTGTTAATGTATATTCTCGCACGGAAGGTTAGCCACTCCCCGGGTCCACTAATTGCCCTTTTCTTCTTTTTGTTTTATGGTGTATTTCTTATGTTATGGTTACAACCCAAGTTTCTTACAAAATAGTTTTTAGCTTCATCCCCATTGATCCCACAGCTCTTAAATCCATGTATTCATCACCATTAATGGGTGCGAAATGAAAATTACAATTTCTTTCGCCCATTAAAACCCCAAATTTCCCCTTTTTCTCCCATGATTCCATAAATCAATAAATCAATTTTCTGCGAATTTGGAAGGCGGTAATATTCTTGGGGAATTTGTTGTATCGAAAACTAGAATTCAGAAATCATCCTATCAGGTAATTTTGTCTGAACCCTAATATATGTTCCATCCAAATTCATTAAATCTGAAGATTTTTTTTCATTCAGTACTTTGGATATAGGTAATTCATAAGTTTACATAAACTTAAAGGGATTCTTCATAAGTTTACATAATACATGTTTCAGAAATCAAAAATTAAACTAAAATTACAAATATGTAGGTTCTAATGTTAAGCATTGTATATCATCAAACCGAAACAACAAAACTCAGTCGATAGCAGTTACCGACCAATGATTTACTTGGAACAGATATTTGGAGGAATGACTTCCACAAAACTTTGTGGAGACTTTGGGTTGTATTTATACTCAAAAGAGATTACATACAGGGTGTTAGTCGTGGGAGATTTTGATGTATTTCTAGGGAGTTGGCAAATCCCCTGTTATTCGTGGGGGAGTTTGTCAAAATCTTTTAAAATCTCTGTTAGGGGTGAGAGATTTTTAGGGAGTTTCTACAAATACCTCCAAATCTCTTAAACTCCCTGTTAGTGGTGAGAGATTTGAATAGAATCTCTTAAACTCCTTGTTAGTCGTAAAACACTAGAAGCTTAGGGAGTTTACAATTTGGGGGATTTTGGGGGAGTTTGAGAGAGTTTAATGATGTTTTTGTGCTTGAACCAAATCTCTCAAAAAACAAGAGATTTCTGGGGAGTTAGGGTTGAACTCCCCAAAATTATCTAGACTCCCATACACTCCCTCTAAATCCCTGGAGATTTAAATACATTAAAATCTCTCAAACTCTCTCACGACTATCCCCGTGATAGTTTGTTACAACTCAAGCTTATTCAAAACCCAAAGATAACTACTCCTCAGATTACGTAGGAGTTTGATTTGATTTTAAAGACTGGAACTGATTACTCGGTCTCTTGACTAACTCCGTTGTATGCTTAACAGATTTCCTGTGTCCTTTTAAAATACACATAGTAGGTAGTATTTCTTTTCTCTATAATTCATATGCACCACCATCTATCATTATAAAACGCGTCTACTATGTCTGAGACATGAAAATCAAAAACGGTTTCAATCGGCTGAGCGGGTTGGAATTGGTATGTGAACTACCTCTGTAAGTAGGCCTTGTTCATCATCAGTTAATACAGTGTAGTATCACACTGCAACGTTTTCTTCAAAAATCTGCATTATCTTAGCTTTGTAATGGAAATCGAAAAACCCTTCTTCGTTAATGCTTACTTCCACCCAATCTCCAACGTTAAACTTCTGGTGTGACCATAGAGATCTTTTGAAAACGAACTTCCACTATTTGTAAGAAATTGGATAGGTCTCCATGATTTTTCTTTTGTGAATCAAACATAAAGCAGAATAAAAGATGGTTGCAAATATATAGGTAGTTTTGGATTCGTCCATGCTATATATAGGTTTAAATCGATACGTCTGATCGGATATATTTTACGGATACGATGGTTGGTATGTGTCCCCTAGAATTTAGGAGTTCTAAATCTTTTTTGACTTATATGAAAGGTGCTGACTCTTTTTTGACATGTATGAAAGGTTTTAAGCACATGTATGAAAGGTCCCGACTCTTTTATGCTTACAACATAATTGGAATTATAAATTTCAAATTGTTGGAATGATATTGTGGTAACTCTGGTTGAATTGATTGTAGCATTCGTATTACAGTTCATGTTGTGCACCAATCTTTGCCTGGCATACATTTTGAGAAAAATTTCAAGGATTCAACACTAAAATTCTATGTAACTCCATAAACTCACAATTTGAAGAAGCTAAGGGTTTCTTCGTGTAATTTTTGTGTTAATTACAATGACAGAACATCAAGTTTTCCGTTCTACAGAATTGTAGATAGCTGTTTTCATATCTTGCTAATGGTGGCCTCTTAGATCTACAGGTTTATGGAAATGCCAATTTTTATGCAATGTCGGTTTTGGTTTGTATTAGAATCATAATATTTAGTTTTATCTGGGACTGTAATAGTTTGTGTAAACAATGGGATGTTTTCAGGTATATCCAGTGCCTCAAAGGAGCAAGAGCAGGTTTATCTTAGAACTACTAAAGCTTTTATTCACTTGGTGACAATAGACCAAGGATATCCAAACATTATACTGGCAATCCTTCTTCTTGGAGCAATTTAAGAGAGGTGAACTATACTTCTTTGATCACAATTCTGCCATATAGATGATTACACTAACTTGTGTTATTACGTCGGATCAAATATGACAGTTATTGTCTAATTTGAATAATAAATCTATTTAAATGTGGATTACAGTATTAAGAAATATAATATTGGTGTGGAATGGAACCGTAGTCCACCAATCTCGACGTTAGTAGTGATATTTACGCTTAGTTTCGTTATAGGCGTTCCTGGCACATTTTTTCCTTCAAGTTTCCCCTTCCATTGATACTGAGGTCTCCGCATCCTGAATTACATCTGCATGACACGTAATTCCATGTTGATTAGATAATACTCTAGATCATAATATTTCAGTTCGGTTTGCAAGGGAGACTGCTACCTGAGTGTAAATTATTGAACACTTCTTTATACACGATATTCTGTGTGCATCCTGTTGGTTCTTCACCGCTTTTCTTTATCAGAATCTTCAAACCTTCCCGTGATGTTGTTCTTGATACTGCCACGTATAGCTGGCCATGAGTAAAAACCGGTCTTGGCAAATAAATCCCAACATTCTTTATGGTATGACCTTGGCTCTTATTGATCGTCATAGCAAAGCATACTTTAACCGGGAATTGTCTTCTTCTTAGTACGAAAGGTAAGTTTGTGTCAGTGGGAGACATTATTATCCTTGGGATGTAAACCCGCGACCCTATGTGGTTCCCCTGTTAAGATATGTGCTTCAATAACTCTCTTGCCAATTTGTTTTATGATTAACCGTGTTCCGTTGCAAAGACCCATACTTTGATTTATGTTGTGTAGTAGCATAATTGGAACTCCAACTTTCAGCTGTAACTTATGGTTTGGTATGCCTGGAAATTGCAGGGAATTAAGAAATTCAGTAGGATACAGGACATCTTGATCTTGAACGGATCCCGTAATTGGGCTAAGGCTGTCTGAACTCAAGAAATTATGTGTTTCTCCTGGAATTGTCGAGACAATGAAGTCGTTTATTTCATCTACGCTGTCGTTAGTTGGTGCGAGTATACATCTTTCACTTAAGTATTATGTATCCCCATATCTGTCTAATATGCTAGGATATATAACAGACATGATCTATTTCACGCAGTCCTCATCCGGGGCGATCAGATACTCATCCGGTATTTTGATCCAAGATGGCTCTTCCATATCATTAAGTGAAATTGCTGGTAGATTTCCATTCCCAAGATCTAGTACCCATTTACTGAATTCTTCTCTTTCTTTTGTTTCAGGCGATACTCCGGAAGTTAGTCACATATTCTCAGTAAGGTTGAAGATTCTGAAATGACTCCAAAGGTCAGACCTATTAATCGTTGCGTCAACAATAATTTCCCTAGTTCCTTTGGGAATGATCGGTAATATCTGCCTAAAATCTCCACCAAACACTACAATTTTCCTCCGAATATGTCTGTCGGCTTACTCATCAGATCCCTCAATGTCCTATCCAGTGCTTCGAATGCATGTTTATGCATCATTTGTGCTTCATTCCATATTATTAAGTCTGCCCTACACATCAATGCTGCCAAATGTTTTCCCTTCGGTATGTCACATCACGAGTTCTCCTGAATTTGTAGGGGTAATTTGAATCTTGAATGTGTTGTTCTCCCACCTGGTAGTAATAGTGATGCTATTCCTGATGAAGCCACTGTTAAAATGATTTTGAACCTTGATCTTAAACTGGCTGCTAACGTTTTCCACAAATATATTTTTCCCGTGCCACCGCTTCCATAGACGAAAAAACTCCCCCTTGTTTATTTTCTATTGCCTCTGTTATTGCATCAAATACCTTTCTTTGCTCAATGTTAAGTCCTTTGTGGTACCGTAAGAATTATTCAGAAAGTTTTATTTTGTTATACTGCAGTTCTTCGCGGATGAGTCTGTTTTCTTTCTGGGCATGAAGAGTCATTTTCGGGTAAGGGAGTTTTGGGATTTCTTTGAGAGACCTGTTGATTTGGTTCATCGCTTTCTCAATTTCGAATAAAACATATTCTTGGAGCTCTTCATCTTCGATCTCAAGATCTTCATCTCCTAATAATATTTTTTTGCCGATGGTCATCAGATAACAGTCTCCAGTGTCGGTTCCACGGTTCTTCCGGATTTGTAATTTCGCAAAAGAGTAGCAATGTTATGAACATTTCACGTAATAACTTACTGGATGCCCAAGTTCCCGCCTCTTCCATTGCTTCGTGCCATTCTTTGTCGTCATCCAGCAAACCAAAATCTAAACATGCATCTTTGAATGTTGGATGAACAAATCCATTCACAGTCTTAATTTCGTCAAAGCTACGTGGATCTTTTACTATGTTGAGCAACAAACGCAGGTAGAATCTCTCACCCTATGTTGGATGTGCATGATATAGCCTTGCAATTCTTCTCTTCGACTTTCTTCTAGACCACTTCTTTTTAGTCTGGTCCCAGATCCATTTTGTTGGAAATTCTGCATAAGTTAACTCCCTTGCATCTTTATATTTTCTATTTGCCTTCATCCACTATACGAACTTTGTTTCTTCCGGATCTGTTCGATTCAACACTGCGGTCAAGTTTTCGTTGTCCCGAAATATGATTTGTTGTTCACCCGGTAAATGAAAAGACAACCTCTCCACACTCGGATCTCTGAATTGGATCTCGAAGTTATATATTCGCCAGGTTGCTTCTGAGGCCGATACGTAGCGACAATGTAAGTAGTTGCTGACTTCATCTACTTTTTGCACCTTGCCATTTTGTTTATCTCTGTTTGAGGAATTTTCACCCTCAGGAACTGTTGAATCTTTTTTTTAGATTTCTTCAATTACCGCAACTGCCATATCTTTTCCTTTGCATATATATTTGAACAAATATTTGACGACCCGGGTTTTGTTGCATATTTCCACATTAATGTGTGCTTGGTATTTCATAATCAAGTTTCCGTTGTACGGAACCACCCATCTGTTATCCAGATCAATACCTGTTGATCAGGGTCATTGATTTCTCTATTTCAACTAAAACCAAGTACTCGAGTTGTTCATCATCGATTTCAAGATCTTCGTTACCTGTTTGTTTTGTTTGTTCATGCAGAATATCTTTGGATAGTACTCTCCATTGTCTGCTCCACATTTCCGTTGGATCTTTTATTTCACAGAACAGTAACAGTGCGATGAACATTTTACGTAGGGATCTGCTGCACCCCCAAGTCTTGCTTCTTCAGTCACTTCTTGCCATTTTCCATTTTTCAGGGATTTGGGAATGCAAACTGAGGTTTCTGTAGTCGAGTTGGTTAGTCTGCGTATTTATTTTTGCCGAAACCTGTGAAATTATTAGAGATGGTGACTGTATCTCAAATTAGTATCCAACGGTTGCGACCTTTTGTGAAATTTCGTTGATCCTGAAAGACCCAATGTGAAGAGGCACATTTTTTATTGACCTATTTTTTTTCTGGTGCGATTAAATGAAAGTATCCCTTGAATTTGGCCAATGGAAAGCGGCCAAGTAAGTAGTGCCTCTTAGAATGACTGGCCAATTAGATATCGATGACAGGGAAATTAGTGCTGATGTGGCTTCACCAGATGCAAGATTAATTATGAGCGCGACATGTGGTGATTTGGGGTCCCTAATTATAAAAAAAGATATATATATATATATATATACATGTTAAAATAAAATAAAATCAAGTATATATGTTAACCTATATTTAGAATGAATCAAATGTAAAGCATACAGTTCAGCATTCAAAAGGACGAAAAAAAAACCACAACATCATAGGTTCTATGTTTAAACTATACTCACTAAGAAAATCGTTCTCATATAACCCATTATCTTCTCATATAACCCACTATCTCAAAATAAAATCGAATTCCGATAACCCTTGAATCAATTTAGTAATACCTATCAAAATTCAAGTTCAACAATTTTATTTATTATTTGAGGATCAATCCAAATAGAAAATGTACTGAAAATTATAAACTAAAGAATTCTTGAACAAATGAATTGATGCCACTGAAAAGAAAAAAGAACACAAGCATTAATAAAGTAACCGATTGGGTGTATATTGAGTGGAAGTAGATGAAGAAGCATCAACGAAAATAACGGATCTTAAGTGAACCCAGAAAATAAAGAAGAGGCATTGATTGCAGCCAAATAAGAAGATGATGATATGATATTAAAATTTTGAATAAAATTTTAACCTTTTAAGAGTCAAAAAAAAATAAAATGATATACCAATTCTTGTTTACAACTTTGAAACCCTAGTTATCCCTCGTTCCCTTGGAACTGAAATTAGAACTGTTGATCGCATTCCAAAGTACAACATAAAATTCCTTACCGTCATTTTTTTTTGTTACGAAAGCAAAGGTAAAGTTAGAGTATATGAATGATATTATTACCTCAAACACCATTATCTGTAAGGCGGAAGAGGAGGAAACTCAAAAGACTATATGAATGAGACTGAGATGAAAGTTCCATTGAAATACTCGGAGAGGGGAGCGTTTTAAAAACCAAAAGCCATACACACGCACTTGTGTTTGATGGGATCAATTCCGGCCGAAGATTTATCTTTGCCAAGGATAAATCTAGACCTCCACTTACACAGACAAACTTAGCCAAACTGTGCTTTATACTCTTGAATTACTCTTAACTACAAGTTTAGTAATGTATCGTATTGATTGTAACGATGTGGAGCTTGTCACCACTTCTTGGACGAAACAATTCGGATGGCTGCCTAGCCTAAGGATTGAGAAATTCTTGTTTTAATTTAATTTGCCAAAGAAAAAAATGTTTATTTACTTTTATTTATTTTTATTTGAACAACAACAAAAACAAAAAAGTTTCGAAGCAGTTTTTTTTTTTCTTCTATTTTCTTCTTCGTCTTCCATGCTTTTATTTCTCTATCTCTTATTTCTTAATATTGAAGAACCAAAGATCACCACAGGAAAAACTGAGATTTTATCGAACGAGAATGGATAAGATGAGTAAAGCCCTTCAGGAGCAGTGTACCCAATTTCATCGGCTTCCTGTTAAGATTGAAGCAGTCAGTATCCTGTTAAGATTGAAGCAATATAAATTTCATATTGTATATACTTAGATAATTTATTTGCGAGTTTTAGCTTTTATTTAGGGAGGAAGATGAACACTCTTAGATGGACAATATCATATATGATTTGCGTCATTTTTTCCGCAAACCTCAAACGACAATGAATTTAAATCTAATATTTTGATGATACGTTCTTCTTGTAAGACTCTAAATTCCTACAAAAAATGAGCATAGTTCGAGATGTATAACACCACCATCTACCCCTTTGAATATCAACAGTTAACTTTTAACAGTTGAAATTAAAATCGGTAGATGGTGAGGTTTGGTATCTCGAATTTTGCTCATATTTGGTAGAAATATATAGAGAGTCTTACAATTGGTATGCTAGTTAGGAAGGTGGTACTGGGGGGTAGGGGATAGGAAGAATTATTATTGAGATGTGATGGAGATTTGGGAGTACATCTTTGGTCGTTAGCTGAGATTTAACAGGGATGTTACACCTTAAATGTTTATTTACTTCTATTTATTCTATTTAAACAACAACAAAAAAACGAGTTTCAAAGCAGTATTTTTTTTCTTTGTTCTCTTTTCTTCTTCGTCTTCCATGCTTTTATTTCTCTATCTCTTATTTTTTAATATTGAAGAATCAAGGATCACCACTGGTCAAATCTGAAATTTTATCGAACGAGAGTGGATAAGATTAATAAAGCTCTTCAGGAGCATTGTAGCCAATTTCATCGGCTTCCTGTTAAGATTGAAGTAGTCAGTGTCCTGTTAAGATTGAAGCAATATAAACTTCATATTATATATACTTAGCTAATTTACTTGCGAGTTTTAGATTTTAAGAGGAAGGATCCATGAACACTCTTAGATGGACACTATCATACATGATTTGCGTTATTTTCTCCGCAAAACTCAAATGACAATGAATTTAAATTTAATATTTTGATGATACGTTCTTCTTCTAAGACTATACATTCTTACAAAAAATGAGCACAACTCGAGATGTATAACACCACCATTTACCCCTTTGAATATCAACAATTAACTTTTAACGGTTGAAATTAAAATCGGTAGATGGTGAGGTTTGGTATCTCGAATTGTATTCATTTTAGGTAGAAATATATAGAGTCTTATAAGAGGAACATATTATCAAAATATTAGATTTAAATTCATTGTCGTTTGGATTTTGCGAAGAAAATGGCGTGAATCATGTATGATAGTGTTCATGGATCCTCCCTCTTATTTAGGATGCCATATATGAATACAGTTATGGTAACATGGAAAATAAAACTATCAAAAGGATTTCCATTTAACATATCCAAATGCACATATTAATCAATCTCACCCATCCTTCCATGACAGACATTCGAGAACAATTTTGTAATGTAAGTGAACTCTTAATCTAGGAAATCCAATATATTTAAAATCAATGTAATGTAAGTAAACTCTTAATCTAGGAAACCCAATATATTTAAAATCAAATATGCTGAGAATTAATAGATTGTGGATAAATCAAAAATGATGGTTGATTTAGGGTACTTTCTACAAAGAATAGGAGATTGAAGTGATGGATGTCAGGTGGGGATTTACTGCAAGAATAAAAGGAGGAATGGGTACTTGAGAAATTAATCTATAAATGTAGCAGATGGGTTCGATCTGAGATTTGAAGAGCAATACAAGATGATGAAGAGATGATTCATAGGAAATTGAACATTGGGTTTGTTTTTCTTCTTCGTACTTTCCAAATACACGTCTCGTGATATAAAAGCTAAAAAAATAAATAACAAATGATACAAAATGAATTTGCTATGATTAATTAGTTTGTTAAGTTACACCAGAAATCCTCATTTATCTTTTAATCAATGAATTTTTCATATTATAAAAGAATGACTTTTAAATGTGATAAAACCAGGGTAGAACAACCACACCAATATTTCATTTAGGCTATATGTATGGACTAACTCCAATATAATTCCAAGAGAATCAACTAGACAGCCATACTCAATCAAAAAAATATATACAAGAGTTATGTCTCGGTTTCTCAAATCAATCTGCAATCGAACAGATTGAAATCTGTGAGACGGATTAATATGAGAAACAACTTGAATGGTACCAAAAATCAATGTTCAAGTGTCAGTCAATTTATATCAACAACCAAAGGTTGGATTATCTAATTGATTGAACTACGCACAACCTGTGATATTTCAATTATATAGAAAATATAATACGGAGAATAAATAACACATACACCAGAAGTTTTGTTAACAAGGAAACCACAAATGCAGAAAAACCCGGGGACCTAGTCCAGTTTTG
Source organism: Papaver somniferum (assembly GCF_003573695.1). Taxonomy (NCBI): domain Eukaryota; kingdom Viridiplantae; phylum Streptophyta; class Magnoliopsida; order Ranunculales; family Papaveraceae; genus Papaver; species Papaver somniferum. The sequence continues at coordinate 127,086,239 of NC_039359.1, forward strand.
AACACCACACTGTATTAAGCCGCTACCGACACTAGCCTACTACAAATTAACTTCGGAATGGAATGTAGTTGAGCCCTAATCAATCTCACACTGATCAAGGTACATCCGTGTTCCTTATGCATCTTGAAGCACGCCGGATTCTATGCACTTGATTCCCTTAGCTGATCTCACCCAAAACTAAGAGTTGCTACGTCCCAAAGTCGAAGACTTGATAAACAAATATGTCTCACAATGAAAAGTCTATAGTAATAGATAAATCTGTCTCCCACAGAAATACCTACGAAATTTGTTCCATCTTTTGATAAATCAAGGTAAACAGGAACCAATTGATACACCAGACTTATATTCCCGAAGAACAACCTAATAATATCAATCGCCTCACAATAATCTTAATCGTATGGAAGCGAAACAAGATATTGTGGAATCACAAAGAATGAGACGAATAGCTTTGTGACTACTTTTATATCTTACCTATCAAAGATAAATCTCGAAGATAGTACTCAATACGATATAAGAAAGTAAGATCAGAACACGCAACTACAGAGAAAATAGTTGATTCTGGCTTCACAATCCCAATGAAGTCTTCAAGTTGTTAACCTACAGAGTTTTGGAGAAAACCTAAGGTTAAAGGAGAATTCACTCTAGTCGTAACTAGTTGGGCCGACCGAGCGAAACGAGGAAGGACCTTTATATGACCACTTTTTTGTAAATCTAAGTGATCAATTACCACAAAAAGATTGAGAATGGTCCATGCTGAAAAACCAAAAATGCTCTACATGTTTCCATTTCTCACTAAAACTAGTGTAAATACAACATAAAATAAAGGGTAATCACGTAAAATTCTGGGGCAGAAAAAAGGACACGGAGGTTGGAAATGTTTTAATTATTGAGGGACAGTTTAGTAAAATCGTAGGTAAAGTGACATAAAGGTTGCAGGATCAAATCCCGACCACCTCCTTCTTCTTCTTTTTTCCTTTTCTTTCCCCTTCTTCGTTTTTCTTTCTTCTTCAGCCATGAAACCGAGAGAGGAGATCGAGACAGAGAAGATTAATGGAAGATGATTGAAGATAGAAATTGAGAAGGATTCGAAGTAGAATATGTGAATGCTGCCATCGATTAATAACAGGAAGAATGGAAATGGTCGTTGCTGTTTCAAGTGAAGAGTTAGGGTTTTGTTTCTGAAGAATTAGGGTTCGTAGGAGTTGAACTAATATGGTTGAATCTGGAGGAGATAGATTGAGAATCTAAGAAGAAATTGGTGTTACTGTTACCATGGGTTGAGAACCAATCGAGAAATTAGAAGGTGGTATTGATTGAGTTGCTGAGATGGGTGATTAGGTTCAGATGGAGGAATTTAGGGTGTGTAGAAGATGACTCTGGTGGTTGTTTGCCATGATTAAGTCAGAGAAGGAAAAGTCGAATCTGAGATGGAAATGGATTCAGGGTTTGAGTTTGAATCATGGCTTGCTGAGCTCGAGCACCTGTAGTGGGGTTTTGATTTGAATCTGAGATTTGAAAGTGCTGGATGAAGTTGTGAAAGGGAATGGAGATGTTGATGTTGATGGGTATACACAGGATGGCTAGAAGCCGTGATATTAGATGAAGAAAGTTCAAAAGAAGCAATCAGTAACAGAGATTGATGAATGGAGGTTCTTGAGATGTGAATTGAAGAAAATGAAATGCTGGGTGTTAGCAAAGATTCAGATGGCTGTTGGTGATTGTGAACTGCGGTGAACAAATGTAAATGCAGTGGTAACAGTAATTATTAGTTTCTCAGTACTAGATTTTTTTTCTAATATTGTTTCGTTAGATTTATTCCACATCCATACGAATATGTGTTTGTATCAAACTTGATTGATTTTATCCACTACTTATCAATAATGAGGTTACATTTTTTAGTTTAGTTAGTTTTTTGGTAGATTAGAGTTACAAGCAGGGAATATGAAGCTTCTCCTGTTATTTTGTGGCTGAGCAAGTACTGAGAAGAGTGGCTTGCAGTTACTGAATGACATTATTCTTTCATTATTGAGATGCTATAATCCTTGTATTAATGCATTTGCCAGATAGAGTAGTAATATTTCCTCTATTATGATCCATACTTCAAAACAACGATACACCTAATCTCCTGAAATTATGTAGTCAAAGCATTACGAAGATAGTGATTAAGATAACAAACTTTCTCTGTATTTATGATTCCCTATGGCTATGCATCTGTGGAGTCAATAGATAAAGAGGAAATTGGACCTCCTAATTAAGGAGGAGCCAGACCTTTGTGAACAAGGATTTGCATGTACTTACAAGCAAGATATCTGGAAGCAAGGTACTTGCAAATTCATGTTTTTTCTTCCCTGAAATTCACAACACCTGCCTAGCTCTCTAATTTGGATAATATATCGTGATTTTTCTTTTTGAAATGCTTACGGGTAGTAGCATCACAAGTGGGGAGTTGATACCAAAACCGTGTACATTTTTCTGTTGTATCTTATGAGTTTGGTGGTCATATGAGTGACATCGAAGTGTCTGTATTACTTGGTACTCCAAAAATATCTCTTTCTGCAATGGATATGCATGAGATGTAATAACTTGGGGCTGTGTTTGCTTCAAGGTATTGTTTCAATTTTTTATTCGATGTTTGTTGATTTCGTTGTGGATATGGAATTGCGGTTGTGTTTTCTTAGGTATAGAAAGATGGATTGCAATTTGATTCAAAAATGTTGTGTGTGTCATACATTGAATTGACTCAAAATCAATGTCAATTTTGCGTGTGTGTTTTTTGGATCAAATTTGGGGATTTCTTAATTTATGAATATGGTGATGGCTTTAGATAAAGGAGAAGTGAGTGAGGTGAAAGAGGAAAAGTTGGTTAAAGCCGCCAAAAAAGGTGCTGCGATTTTGGATCAGCATCTCCCTGACCAATATAAGACAAACTACCATGTATTGGAGCATGTAAGTAATCCAGTTGCAGTTCTTTATTGTCGGAAGTCATTGTTTGATATGGTGCATGGGGTATTTTTACTGTTGGTTCTTATTTACTTATGGCTTCAAAATTGTTTTGCTTCATATTTATACAGGGAGGTGAAATCTATGATGCAATGTTGAACCAAACAAAATCTCTCAGATGATAATAATAAGTTCTACGTGATTCAAGCTCTTGGTATAGTTTCTTCTTCTGCTTCATCCTCATTTATTTCTCTTGTTCCAGTTCCCGTCTTCCAAACGTCTGTTTTTTGTGTACTGGGCAGAATCAAGTCTCATGAATGTGGTATAAATCTTTTTCCCAACTTTGTCTGTGCTATAAACTAATGCAGAATCAGACGGCTGGCGACGTCCAACGGGGAGGTGATGCAGTTGCTGCTCCAGCCCTTGCTGCTGGTGGGGATTGGACTGATACAGGTTGGATTTCTTTACAGTCTTCTGTACATACTCATCACTCTCTTAGTTGGTTTCAGGTTTTTACTGGCATCAGTATTGTAGTGATGACGCTGGGATCTTACTTCTGTTTGTTTTTTATTCACAGTTGTTCCTGCGGCAGGAGTGGATGCATCTTTGGAGTCAGCGGCGGCATCATCCCTCCAGCTGCAAGTTGGGAATGAGGGGTGCAGTAATGTCTTATATTTTTTGCCGGTCTTTTCTCATGTACTCAAGGTGTTCTATCGAACCTTGCTTTCTATGTTGAGCTAATTTTGTTTTAATAGTTGAAAAGATATTTTAGTTTTCTTAGCTCCATACCTTGAACCTTTCTTATTTTAATAGCAGATTCCTTTCGTTTGGGAATGAGGTTCTTCACACTTGAGAATTGTAGTTAGTGGTTTTGAGGATTATTTGAGCCTTGTTTTTTTTTTTTGCTCGTCATTTTTATGTTCGGAGTATGTTGCTTTTGAGTTTAGGATTGTAACTACTTTAGCTAGCGAGTGATAGTTTGAGAGAGAGGGAGTTGGTGTTGAGAATCTCTAAAGATTTGAATATAAGATTTTTTATTTTATTTTATCAACTTAATTCAATTTTGTTTTACTAATTAGAATTATATTAAAATTTGTTTGAACGTTTCTTTAAAAAAAAAAAACCTCTGAAACTGCAATCACATAATGGCGTCGTTTCGTCAAAATTCTTCGGTCGGCCTTCCCACCGTGTCAACGGTTGTACTAGTATCACACATGAGGTGTGTGGATTAAGTTTCCCAGTTGCTAGAGTTCTCCCTTATATAGTCTTCAAATCAAGGTTTGCAATCAATGTTACCTTGGTAACAAAGCATTCAATATTCACTGTTAGATGAAAACTTGATTAGAGTCAAGCCAATATCTTTCGGCCGTTAGATCGTCTTGGATTTTTGCACACAAATGAAATGTGCCTTCATTTAGATATGAGTAACCGTACCTAAATGTGTATACATGGTTGGTTCAACAATAGTTAACCGAAGTTAGCCATATGAACACTTTCTTATCATCCTTGTTCACCTCAATCATAACTAGTTCAAGTGACTCAAATTAAACTAGTTATGGAGTTGTTCAATTGTTTATATTCTCATAGAAGTACACAAGACACAATTGAAGCAAAATCGGTTTTGATTCACATGAATCAATTCATGAACATTATAGCCACAGTTTGCAAAATATTGCATTCCTTAAATAAATCTGTATTTTTTCACAAATAAACCAATTTTAGAACTTCGCCCACTCAAGTACGCAAACGGATACGCATACCTAAGTAGCCGGAATTGGTCTGGGTTCACCAGTATGAGAAGGGGTACGCATACTGTCGTACTTGACCAACCTCAGTTGAATTCCCGGACTTGAATTGTTACGCCGGTACGCATACGGGTATGCATATTATAGTTCCCGGACTTCAACTCTCAAACTAGTACGCATACGTGTATGCATACTATGGTTCCCGGACTTGGAGTATATTTGCAACAGTACGCATACTATGCTATATTCAATCAATGGTTAATTGTAATTGTTCTAAACTCCACTTTAATCATTGAAATATTCTTGGAAGACGAGAATACATGTCTCACACAAACTATTAGCTTTAAAGCGATTTTCAAGTGATCAAAGGATCAATACGAAACATTCCGAATCTACATCAAATGACTGTCTCACACAAATCATGTAAGATGTTACCATGCGATTTTCCCATGACCATCTTTTGACTTTCGTCAAGAACATAAGATGAACTTGGTTAAAGCGAAAGCTTACCAGCACATGTTTCGAGAAATATGTAAGCGAGTTAAACTTAGCTCGAAATCTCAAATGTGCATAAACTGAATTCTATATAATTATACGACTTTTGTCTCAAAAAGGAGATAGAGTAGAAATAGACTTTCTGAGTGATAGATGAGTTCAAGTCTCCACATACCTTTTGTTTATGAAGTTCCACAAGCTCTCCTTAGTAGTTATTCGTCTTCAATCGATGAGCGTCGTGAAATCTAAAGCTCAACTACACATTCTATCCTAATCTGAGACTTAGCTATAAGTAGACTAGAAATCAAGACTTATAGTTTTTACAATTAAACTTGACAAACAAGCTTGAGATAGCAACCTTTGCGAGTTCGATCGAGCAATGCTCTAAAAAAATGTTAAAGAGAGAATGAAAGACCAATTTCTATTTTATGTTGGAAATTTTAAAGTTCTTTTTTTTTATAATCGGTCAAAAATATATTTAAAGATAGACTAATTTTAGATTTAACATGTGCTCGTACCGTGGTGTTTGAAGGAAAGAGATGAAAACATTATACTCATGCATGGAACAGAAATTTTAAAAGGAATTAATAGGAAAAAGAAGAGTATATTAACCCCATTTGTTTCTCATCTATGCACAATACTCTTTGTGATTTTAAATCGATATTTGATGGAAAATCAAGGGTATGTTTTGAGAATATATGAGAAGGAACCAATATTAATGTTGGATGATATTTTGGGATTACAAAAATAGTGGTGACGACGACAAAAAATGTGAAAACTTGAAATGTAACAATAGTGTAGTCAATCTTGACAGAGAAAACCGGCCTTAGTCTTTGACGGAAAAAATTTCTTTATCTTGGCGAGACAAGTTCGAACCGTAAAACTCATTGAAACAGCCGAAATCTCACGCTACACTGAGTAGAGTGTTAATGAAATGATGATATCTAGTAGGCAGTTATTCAGAACTAGACTCAAACTTGTTTATTTGATTTCTTTGGACTTGTTAATAACTTTTAGTATTCACTCGATATTTTTGTATCTTGTGCATATCTAAGTATTTTTAGCCAAAAGTTTATAATTTATTTAAATTTATTTAATTTCGACCCCGAATTTATTTCCATTTCTATCCTTTTTCTTGAAACTTTATATAAATCAAAATAAGTGAGATTCAAGTAAGGATGACGGATTTCCGACAAACGCCTAGATTTTTCTTGTTTTACTGATTCTGATTTTAGTTCCCCTGGTGTTTTCATGTACACTCAAAAATTGCTTTTCGACTTCTGGAAGTCGAAAAATCAGAAATCAGTTTGGCAATGTCATTTCAGAACAACTTCTAGTTGTTTGCCAAACTGACTTCTAGAAGTAGAAAAATTAACTTTTTTGTGAGTCAAAATAGTTTTGCTTATGACAGTCTGTTTTCTGGTATCCAAATGCTCTCTGGACACTTAAAAAGTAATTTTTTTACTTTTAAAAGACAAAAAGTAAGAGATCTGGGTGTAGCATTTCAAAATGATTTCTAAAAGCAAAAAAATTAACTGTTGATGTAACAAAATAGTTTTGCTTCTGACTTCTACTTCTAATTCTAACTTCTGCATACGGGTGTAAATTCGGGCAGGACAGGCCGCCCGGTCCAAAAACTAAGACAGGTCGGGCAGGCCAGGCTTAATATTTGTGAGCCCGTAAATAAATTCAGGCCGGGCAGGCCGGATAAAAATAGATAATTTGCTACCCAAAGACCGCCCGAAGCCCGCTTTTTATACGGGCAGGGCAGATCGGGCCGGACATGCTACTATTTTTTTTTTTTTTTTTTAAGTTAAAATTTTTCAAATGAATGGTATTAAATTTATTTATTTTTAATATAATATCCTTTCCTTTCTAACATTGCATACTTTAAGTGATAGTATTATTTTATATTTAAATTACAATGACAAATTTTTAATTTTAGCCTATAATAAATAATTAATTAGAGTACAATAAACTTTCTAATAAGAAAATATATTACCATTAATGTTTTGAAAAGGTTAATTATAAGTAAAAACAAGTATATATTTAATTTTTCTTGACAAAAAATTGACAATTGTAAAATGGTAACTTTTAAGTCTCTTTAAGAGGATATTAAATGATTAATGGCACATAGAAAGTTTTCAGGCCGGGCACCAGGCCGGATATCAGGCAGGGCATCATAATTAATTGCAAAGCCCGAGACCGCCCAATAAATTAATCCAGGCCAGGCCGGGTGGTCCATGACGGGCCATAACAGGCTTTGGGCACTTCGGGTACAGGCGGACTCGGATGGGTACAGGCAGGCCAAGTATTTCCGGGTATTATTTACATCCCTACTTCTGCAGCCCACTTGCAGCGATTCATGCTCACGATCTTGTTATAAACCGAGCATAATCGGGCCCATTTGTGGAAACCTCATAGGAAATAGAATAGCCGTATCTCATTTTTTGATCCCCACCCTGCAGCAACAGCAATTCTTTGTAGACAGAGAGAGGCAGACCTTTGAAATTAGTGGCGGGGATCTTATCATCTTCCCCCTCACTCCAACCCAATACGAGACTCAGACACTCTTAAACTATTAGAATTTACACTCTACAGTATCCGCCAACTTCTAGGGTTTATCAAGAAAAACCCCTCACAGTCCACAATGTTAGCTTCACTCAAATTCCCCCCCACTCTTCCTTCAAATCGTTTCTTCTGCTGCCACTGTACCTCTTCACCCCGTACAGAACAACCCACTATTGACATGGTCAAATACGAAGAAGCTTTTGCTAAGAGGATGGCAATGGCTGGACTCAAACCTCATCACAGAATTGGTTTGTCCCTCTCATTCTCTGCAGCTTTTTAGCTGAAAGATTCAATTTTTATCTGTTTTGATTTGTTTGATGATGGTAATTGCAGCTGTAGGAGTTTCAGGAGGACCAGATAGTGTGGCTCTTTGTGTATTGACATCTCAGTGGAAAAAGGATGCCCTAATTGGAATTGATGAAAAAGATGGGTGTGTAGATGGGCTATTAGCCATTGTAGTTGACCATGGTTTACGAAAAGAGAGCAAAGATGAAGCAAATGTAGTCCACGATAGGGTTTCGAAACTGGGTATTGCTTTTAATTTGTTTTAGTTTTTTCCATGTTTTACTAGTAATTTTGTGGAATAGTGTTGATGGTGGTCTTTGTGTAGGTGTTAGATGTGAAATTGCAAGTTGTGACTGGTTAGATGGAAGGCCAAAGCTGGGACATTTGCAAGAAGCCGCTCGTGATATGAGGTCAGATATCTTGAGTTCAGTATTTTAGCCGTTTCAGTTTTGTTGAATGTTGTATTTTAGCTGAATAGAAAAAACTGTGGGTGTCAAATTTTCTGATTATGGGTTGTTCTGGACGCCAGGTATCAAATTCTGCAGAATGTTTGCCTGGAAAACCAAATTAGTGTGCTGCTTATTGCACACCATGCGGATGATCAGGTATGTCGTCTCTATCTAGTTCACCGTGTCCTTGGAATCAAAGTGCTCGTGTATAAGTAATTTAGAAAATTTAGCTTCTTCTTTGTGATAAATGGGAACTTCAGCCCTTACAGTGAACAACTCTGACCTCAGGCGTATGTTAGATGTTGCACTTTCATATCTCACTAGAAAATAATCTTTTGTTAAATGTTGCACTCATAACTCGAGCTTTAGAATTTTTTAGCAAAGAAAAGAAATCAAGAAGGAATTTCAAAGCTTCATAAGATACTTCTGCAGGCTTCAGATTGTAGCATCATATTATGTATATGTATGCTTTATGCTTTATGCCAGCACAACTATGTATGTTATGGGTTTATGAATCTGAAAGTCTGAAATGGGTCAGCTCTGTTATATTGAGTTTGTATCATACAGAAGAGAACTATGTTCACTTGTTAAATTTTGGAATATCCTAACAGATGGCATTACTATTGCAGGCTGAATTGTTCATTTTACGATTATCTCGCAACAGTGGTGTTCTTGGGCTTGCTGGAACAGCATTTATTTCTGAATTGTTCCCTACAAACATCCATTACTATGGTGAAACTTCTTGTACTGATGGGATTCTATTAGTACGCCCTCTGCTGGACTTCTCGAAAGAAGATATGTATGAAGTGAGCACCCCTTTTTGTTATTGTCATGTTTAAATTAAGGTTGATTATATTGGTTTTGATGCTGTGGTACTTTATGTGATTGGGATGTTAAGGTGCTAGATTCCAGTAACCTAGGGAACAGACACCGTGTTGTTAAGATATGTATTAAGTGCACACCCGTAATACCTGTTGTGATCTACTGTATTTTCCTGTGAATGTCCCATGTCTTCATGGCATTGCGATGCTAAGGTCTATTTAACGTAGTGAAGAAACAGAATGTGTTACCTATGTTGATCCGCTTCATTTGTTCACATGTTATACTTAACATTCACCGCACAACCACTGCTAAAGCTGTTACATTAACATCATATACTCAGGTGAATTTTACCCTTTGAAGACAACTTAAGTTGGCTGTAAGGCCTTATAGTGCTTTAAGAGCACGCTGCACTATGGGTAAGTGTAGTACTCAGCTGCAAAAGAATTTAGATAGATTTTTCTTGTAGTCTTTGCATATTGAGCTTATTCTATAGCGATATAAAAACTGTTCTTGAAGCTGCAGGGAATTATACTTTTGGGGGTGAACCAAGGGTCTTCAAAGAGAAAACAGATCATATGTTCTTCCTTTTTTTCTGAACACTATGTTGCACATCTAATCTGATTAGATTTCCTTAGGCACACGAATATGCATAGAGACATCAAAGAACTTTTTAAGGATATATATGTGATGTTTGTCATATGCGAAAAATTTCTAAATTTTGATATCTAACATCTTCTGTAGATATGTCGAAAAGGTAGTATCTCATGGGTTGAAGATCCAACAAATCAGAGTCCATTGTTCGCTCGTAACAGGATCCGTCTATCATTGGGAAATTCAAAAATAGGTGAGTTGTGACTCATGCATGAAAACTTCTACTAATGTATTTTTTATACTTCAATGGAGAGATGGACTTTGTATTGCCCTGGGTACCAATTTTCGTTTCCTCTCTTGTGACTCAAATTCTTATGCCACATATTTGGACTTCTCTAGAGTCTAAAACATATTTGGTGGAGATATTCAAGATTTATGTTCTGCATTTTGTACATGACATAGTTTTAGGCCTGTTTGGCATCTTGATAAAGTTTTGCTTGTATCTAAGATTTCAGGTACCTTCAGATCTGAAGTGCAAGCGCTTGTTTCTGCCTGTCGAAAAACACGTTCTTTTGTTGATAGAATTTGCTCTAATCTGATAAATCAGACTGTGACTGTCAATGCTGTAAGTAACTAATCTCATATAGACGAGAGTCGATATATTCAATGAAACTCATGTTTTAGTTAGCATCTTATTTATCAGTTTATGGTAGTTGAAAGTCTCCTTCGTGTTTTTCTTTTTTCTTGAGACCTGGTTTACTACTAAATCGTTATTAAAATTCACCTTCGGCTCTTTCTTTACAAGAACATTAGCTGTACTTATCCCTATTTAATATACTATTTTCATATTGAGAGCCAAATACAATGAACAAGCTTTTGTTGGATGTCCTCTTTGGTGGCATTTTGAGCAGTGAGTGAATTAAGCATGGTTTCTCAGAAAATGAATTGCTTAGTCATCTTTTTCTTTTACAATGTGGTTTAGTTTGATTTAGTTTCTCATTAGTGTATCTGAACAGAACCATTTCTTTTAGAAGAAGTTAGGATTTTAAGACCCCAGTAACTTGCAAATGTGAACATTGACTAATTTTGCAGCGTGGATATGTTACCATTGATGTAGAGAAGCTGGATCCTTCAAATGTTGAAGATATATGCCTGTCCAAGTTTTTTACATTAATTTTGCAGGTATTGATGATCAGTCTATCAAATCTAATTTTAAATTCTTGGTTGTATTTTTCCTGTTACTTTTGTAGCATGGGTAAATGTTTGTGAAAGCTAAACCATGGTATAATATTTATGTTCTACGTTTTTTCAGTTTATTTCACAAAGGCATAGGCCAGTTAGAGGCAGAACTTCAAAGTTGTTGTTGGAATATGTGCGGAACTTTCCTATCAAGGTTTACTCAGCTTAACTCTGGTATTTGTTTTCTTTCTTACCGAAGTCTAAATTTGTTCATTGAGTTGTTCCATCATAGAAAACAACCCTTAAAACATTCTTAACAATTTATTAAGGACATGCTTTCAATGGTAATATTATATCTAGACCATTCAAATAGTTAAGGTCACGAGACTCGCGACATAATCTGTAATTCCTTAAATTCCTTAATCGAGTAGGAAAACCTCAAAGGTTTCTTTCTTAATTGCCTTAAAATGGTAATAAAAGAAAAGATAATGCTTTCTGATAGTCATATGTACAAAAAATTGAATAAGTGATAAAACAACCTCCTCCTCCTCCTCCTCCTCCTCCTCCTCCTCCTCCTTTTTCTTTTTTTTTTTAGTTTGAAAAGCTGTAAACACCTAATGACCAATTACTTAAAACACACAGTTAAGTGGCTAGCCTTATACTGAAATTAGTGTTAGTGACCAAGATTCGCATGTTTCATCGGTAGTGGATTTGTGGTAGTCGGTAGATATTTAGATCCATGCACTTGCACTTAGAAGTATGCTTCCTTACTGATGCTTGTAATAATATAATACCTGCCTTTTTGGTTTTTTCCTTAATGTTTCTCGAAATATGCAATTTCTGTTAGACTGTTTCTATAACAAATTAACAACACAATCAATTGTAGATGTTCAAGCATGTTCTCACAGATTTTAGAAATTGTTAATCTCTATCTATTCGTTTCCACTTTTTCAAATTTTTTTTTGACATCCCCGCAGACTTCTCTTACTGCAGCAGCTTGCTACATTTGCCCAGCTCCACGATCTAATGGCACAAAAATCCTGGTTTGCTGCTCTGTTGATTCTCCTTTACCATCAGAAATGGCTTCTTCTCACAAGTACTTTTGTGAAGGAAACAAGCATTTTACAACTAGCGATGTGAAGGATATACTTATGAACGCGAAATCATATTCAGATTGTTTGGTCCTACCGGATGCCTCAGATGTGCCATTTCTACACGCAACAACCTCAGAATCTATTCTAGGAGAAGCAAAAAGACGCCGTCTTCTTAGTGAATCTACTCATGAAAGCATTTACTTATTGCAAAAAGAGGAAATGAAGCATTTCAACACCAAAACTGAAATTATATTACCAGAACATGAGTCAAGGCAGGACATAAAACATTCCAGTACTCATCTGAGATACGCAGTTGGGCCTGGTCAATTCCACCATTTTATGAACAGATTCTTGTTAATGTGGAGAGTTCAAAAGCTACCCGCTGGGGAGATTGCTTCAAACTGGAACGCGGAATTGGTATCTCAGGATTTTCCTTGCAGTTCATGCGTGGTTGGCCAGGAAGCTTCAGTGCGCACAATGGTGGAAGCTGATTGGCTGTATCTTGCTAGGCTTTCTAAAGGTCAAACACTAGAATCATGTCAAGAAGATAAACTTTTGTCTGCTTGTAAGATGGGGAAGAAAGTCTCATGTTCAGATTATGTGAGGCTATCAGCACAGAAAGCTCTCCTGATCTTGAAATTAATTCCTGTAGCTGCAAGGAGAGGCTTACCCGTCCTAGTGAATCCTCAAGGGCTACTGCTTAGTATTCCGGTACGTCCACTCTGTTAGTTTTCTAGTCGGAGCGATATACAACTCCATTCTACTATTTGGGCGTTGAATTTATTGTTTTGCAATAACTATAAACGCGTTAAAATTTTGAAACTCCTTGGCACCATAAAGAACCCTAACAAATTTAAGGATCGACCTAACCTGTTATTTGACTTACCACTTACCGCTGGTGAGAAGTCACCTGTAATGAGGCATCTCATTACTTGATCGGTTTGTTAGGCATCTCATTTGTGAGGCCCTGCAGCTTTCTTCTTCTTCTTTCATCTCTTTTTAGTATGTGGAAGTCCCTGATCCTTGCTTGATATGTACCGCCACCTCCTAAACAAGAATTTTCCCCAATTACCGTTAAATCAGCACTCTTTGGCTTCGGCTACTGCATGGTATCATATTAGAACTTTCCTGTTGTTATGTTTAGGAGATTGGTACTTAAGACTTATGACATTCTTATTTTTCTAATTAGGAATCTAGAAACAATCCCCATTTAATCCATATGCCATACTATGTGCAAAAGTAAACTTTCATCTTTAGCTCCCATTCTATATTGTCCAAGCCATTTTATTTTCATTGTATACAATTGGTTGATTCAGGGAGATAGCTTACTTAAATTTATATCAAACTTTTTTAACTATTCTGCTTTCACTTGGCCTTTGTGATCTGACTAGTTGTTCTGTAATTTTGTTTCAGAACATTTGTTTCAAATATTGTCGATACTTGTCAGTTTCTGCTACATACAAGCCGCGGGTACCCCTTGGAGGAGGTCATAGTTCATTTCTCTAGGTGATAAGTCCAGAGCTTTCCACTGATCGTAGAAACTAATATAACACTGGGAAGCGGTTAAAGTTTACACAGAAACTGAAGAAGATTGCTAAGCTAGTCCCTTTTGGCTTTTGGCTCTGACTGTGTATGCGAAGCTTACTGGTTCACCGTTAACCAGCTATGGATTTATCAGCTTAAAGAAAGATCAACATTGTTAAACTTGGTGAACCAATATGTTGGCTGTTGTTTTGGAGATATATGCCAAGTTATGTAAATGACAGGTGAATATGCTAAGTTATGTAAATGACAGGTGAATAGTAATGTTCTATATGAGATGCTTAGCTCTGTAATTTGTATTTTCTCCATCACACAAAGGAAATGGAAAAGTTGTATCTAGTATTTATTTTGTCAAAATATAGTGGCCTTGTACTGAGAATCAAAAACAGGTTCTGAATCAGAACAATCGACTTCAGTGGGTACCTAGTTGAAATAACAAAGGCAATTAAAATCCTCTCAGCATTACATAAATTTCTCGACACGCCTTTTGCATTAAAACCACGTAAAAACAGAGAATTGATACGCGATAAAATAAAGTGAATCAGTATCATTGCTGTTCTTTTTTCTCGAAAGTAACCAATGATTTGAACCATTTCTTCCAAGCAGCATCCTCTTGTTGATCGATCCATGACAAAAAAGCACTGTCTATCAAGCAAAAGGTATTTACATATAGAAGTTGGTACTGCACTGGAACAAACCGAAAGTTGGCAACTTGAAGAATTGGCCATACCCCTCCTTCCAAAACCAAGGCTGGTAGGAAATCCCTCTTCACATCTTCTTTCACCTGTTCCACACTCTTGCCGGTAGAAAAACCCATGTAAGTGAAAAATACGAATAAGTCCAAGGGACCAAATATGACGCCATCAACAACAACTTTGGCGGCTACAGCTCGCGCTGATTTTGGTGGGAGTTTAAGCCCTTGCTTTATGAACCGATCCAAGCCTTGGTACCTATAAAAGTAAAGTAACACCGTAGTAAGTGATATTTTCCATGGATCAAATTTTGTTATAAACCTCTAGCTTATTTTACATTTATAATATGTAGGTTTAAACGTCAATTGACCCCTTGAATGCTATACTTCACAAATCATAGACGCAAATTCCAAAAGAACAAAATCCAACAAGCTCTGTTTATTGTTATTCAATTAACTATGATATTCAATGCCCAAATGCTTAAGACTAGGTATGCAGATACTTGTCATAAATAAAAAACATTATGTAAAAACATATAACTCTCGCATTAAGCATGCAATAATTTTCACCACTATATTAACAAAATAAAAAAGAAGACCGATCGATCATAACCATTATACTACTTGCATACATGACAGTTTTCAAATATAACACGTAGGAAACATGTACCGTACACTCTGGATAACCAGTAACGATAGACCCAATACAGAACACTGCTCAACCATGGTCCATTTTTTCCAATGGAGAGGGTGCAGTAAGTATTTTCATAGACAAGTAATCTTTTTATTCCCTCCTAGGTGTATAAAGATCTGCTACCTAATTTCGTGAAAGGGTTGTGGCAGTTATAGCTGTGTCCTGCCTTCCCTACAAAAGATAATCTCGAAAGACAATAACCTAAATGGCTAAGCGATCATTTCAAAAGGTTAGCTATGACTAAATCACTCTAAAGCAAAACAATTACTAGACAGAAAATTTGCTTGTTCGGTTCAGAACTATATCAAGACCTTCAAGTGCTGAATTCTCAAAATGGGCTCACCCTTCTAAGAACACCTCTACGAATCGACTTCGGCAAAATTCCACCACTTGGCGAGAACCGTGATTATAGCCAGACCTCATCTTTTTAAAGAGAATAAGATTTAAGAATGAGAAACATGAAGACAAACCAACAAGTATCTACTTTAGAAATCTGTTACAATGTTCAGGGGTCTTTCCAAAAGATACAAAATCCGTGGGTCAGTCTAACTAGGTCCAACTTTTCAGAATGTGGAAAAAAAAATCACTAAAAGAATTTGCAATTCTATTAGTATAGATATGTACAAGGAGTGCTTAAGAAGAGAAACACTAACCAGAAATGACCGACAGGACCAACAAATGCTAACCCAAACAAGCCCGTAGTCCCCACTCTTTTCCAATTGATTTTGAATGCTTCAGTGCTATCCTGCAAACACACAGAGATTTTCATCAAACTACCAGAATACCTCTGTAACTTGAATAAGTAAGATTATCAGGTCATACTAACTTTTAGTGTTGTGCTTGACATAATCTGGACATAGTAATTGAAGATGCAAAGAAGAGTTTTTATTTTTTGCAACTTATGGAAGAGTTACCTATCAGTTGCATTAGCCTACAAAGACTTGATCTAAACATGAACTGTCGTCACCTTTATACATAGCAAAAAAGTTTATTTTTCTAAAGTCGACTATGAAGACTAACGTTTCCTTTAAACACATTAAAATCCATCTCCATGTTGCCTGTAGTAACAAGCACAACTTGTTCTTCCTCTGTAGGTTGCATATCAAGTCAACCCACAAGTGAAGCTCAAGTTAAATCATACCCTTACAGCCTTACTCCCACAATTCAAGCCTCTCTAAATGACCATAAGCAAATAACTCCACCCAAATCATAAGGATAAGGATTGAGATGCGTTCTTAAGCTGGAGGGAAGCTGAATCGAGAGGAAGCTGAAATCAAAGTAGTGTCAATTCATCTTTGACAAAATACTATCATTATCTTTAAATAAATCAAAATCACGGGAAGATGAATCACGAAAATAACTAACAATGAGAAATGAGTCTTGAATGAAAAGTATAGAACTTCTTCTTCTACCAGCCACTCAAACAAATTACTCTCCTCAAGGCATCTTTTATTAAAAAATAACTATAGCTCTGAAGAAGTTTGTGAGTTTTACTTGCACTGCGTTGTATGTTTACAAAGATTTCTAAGCATGGCAATGATATCTTTACAACTATCTTCATGAACCTAGCAACACCATACCCAAGTTTCTAACACTAATTTCTGAACACTTGGGAGCTCCCACAGATCAACACATAAGAGCACTACATATAACCAAGATCCTACATTATGATGACAATGGGTTACCACTACAATAAATAATGATTGAAACAACTTCCATATGAGGTCTTTAAAAAAAGTACTAACATCTAGGACTTAGGGGGTCAAGCAATTCATCAAACAGGCTTAAGGGTAGGTTTGCATTGATACTGAATCAAGGGCTTTTGCATTCACTACTTTAGATTATTTAGTACAATTAAACCAAGGGCTGAAAGAAATATGAAAAAAACTGAGACCCCCAGAAGATGAATTAGGGTTTGGGTTTTAAAGGGTTTACTTACATGATTTAGATGGCGTTTTTTGATAGAATAATGATGAGTGACAGCTTGAGCAGCAATATCTCCAGTACCCCATAGAAACCCAGAGCTAATAATTTGGGTTTTTACTGGATGAACAGCTAAACAATTCTGATATAATTTCCACAGCTTCAACATCGGGAGTATGGAATTTGATCAAAAAAATAAAAATAAAAGAAATAGTAGTTGAGAGATGTATCGTCCGTGATGGTGATTAAGGGTTTGCTACAGTCTCTACTGGTTGGTCGTTCGTTTATGTGCCCATCCCCTCTCGTTTATTTAGGACACAAAACCATCCCTTTACCCTCTCCTTCAAGTCTGATTAACCTATACTAGGGAGGGGTACTAATTGTTCCTGTAAATGTTAGGCAGCCCTGATATTACTAAACAGGCCAGGCCAGACGTAAGGGCAATTTCATAGGAATTAAGCCAATTGGCTATCTAAATTCGTAGGGCAATTCCTATGGCAATTTTCAAATGAAATTTTTTGTAGAGCCTGATGGATGGTCAAATGAGATTTTGCACTATGGGAAAAAAGTGGACGGTTGACCGTCAAGCACCAGGACGAAGGGCTGACGCTGGCGCTCGTCGTACAAACGTTGGCGTTCTTGGTAAAATCGTGAGGGTGCGAACCAGAGCCGCTGGCATTTGATCTCACAAATTCACCGGAACAGATAGTTTCTACCTCCATAAATACGGCTCGAGTTTGATCTCACAAATTCACAACAATCTTTCATCCGATCAATCTTTCCTTAATTTCAATTGCTTTCGATTTTCAACCATGAATTCTGATTTTGATTCTTCTGAGGATGATATGGAGATGGATGAAATGTTGTATGAAGAAGAGGAGGAAATGTGTATGGAGTTTTTGCGTCAGATGGATGAAGATGCAATTCAAGATAGAAGAGGGCGAAATTTTATGTTGCAATTACAAACCGGGATCATACCAAAGCCTTTAGAGTCATATGAAGTTGCGACTAGAAGATGGACGTGGTGAGATCGACATTTTTACCACGAAAATATAATGCATGATTATTTTAAAATGTGTTTATTCCGTTGAGGATTTTCAGCGACGATTCCGCATGGGCCGCAACTTGACGCAAAGGATTATTGCCGACCTTTGTTAGGAACAACCTTTATTTAATTATCAGTATGATGCACAACATGTACGAGACTTTAGTCCCGAACAAAAGGTCACTGCGGTCCTCCGTATACTATGTTACGGGGTACCAGCGGATTCCACGGATGATTTATATCCGTATTAGGAAAACAACCGCCTTTAGGTATCTCAAATTGTTTTGCGAAACAATAATCGATCATTTTGGTCCAACCTTTTTAAGAAAGCCAACTCAGGAAGATGTTCAAAGAATAAATACAGAAAACACTGAGAGGGATTTTCCAGGAATGCTAGGTAGTCTTGACTGCATGCACTGGACGTGGCATGCATGTCCGGTTGAATGGGAAGGCCAATATAAGGGCCATTATCCAAAATCAACTGTAATTTTGGAAGCTTCAACTACTTATTAGTGTTGGTTTTGGCATGCCTTTTTTGGACTCCCGAGTTCAAATAACGATCTCAACGTTTTATATAAGTCACTATTGTTAATAGATCTCAAGAATGGGATGGCGTCGCACTGTAATTTCACCATCAACTGTCATCACTGCACTCAGGGTTATTATCTAGCAGACGGAATCTATCCAGAATGGTCAACTATGGTTCAAGTTTATAGTCATGTAGGTTTTAGACCGGTGACTTCGAAGGATATGAAGTACTTTAACACCCAACAAATGAAATGCAGAATGGATATTGAATGCGCTTTTGGCATACTGAAAAGGAAGTTTGCCATCATAGATGGGCCGGCACGCTTTTTTGATCTTCAAAAAATGAACAAAATTATGCTGATTTGTATCATTCTGCATAACATGGTCATTGAAGAAACCAGACGTGACCCAACCTGAACTAGTTTTCCAGATGAAGATTTGAGGCTGAATCTTGTGGTGGAGCATGGGCGTCCGGAAAGAGACTATAGACTTTCCACTGACATACTCCAAAACCGGGAAATCTATGGACAACTAAGACAAGACCTAACTAAGCACCTTTGGACTTTAAAAGGAGAAAGAGACGATGCGCGGGAACGAGGCAGAGGGAGAGGCAGATAGATGTTATTTTCAATTTATTGTTGTTTATTATAATAAATATGTTTTTTAATTTAAAGTTGTTTGTTTAAATACTACACTTAAAATTAAAACTAAGGAAATTATATTAAAAGTAATTTTAAATAAACGAGTACAATTAAATTAAACTTAACTAAACAACAATTAAATTCCGTTATCAAGACTGTATTCATCTTCGTTTTCTTCTGATGCATCATCTTCGTCTTCTTCCACATTCACATACTGGCCAGTTTATTGAGGGACTTGTTAAGGGACTTGTTGTTTTTCGGCTGCGACTTGTTGTTGTTGTTGTTCGACCGTGACTTGTTGTTGTTCGACCGCATCCATTTCCTTAGTCCATGCAGCAAGTTGTCGTTCATTCATTGTTGAAGTGTTCAAGGCGAGTAAATTGTTTAGCTTACAATCCCTGTAGTATTGTTCTCGCGAAAGACGACTTTTTCGTTGTTGATTTATAGCGATTCCACGGTCCCTGGCTCTGTCTGCTTCTACCTTCATCTCTAATTCCTTGTGCTCAGCATAGTTGAACTCGTTTGAACCTCCTTCTAATACTCGTTGGTCTGCGTCTCTCGCTGCTTTTGCAGCTTTCTGACCCCCTCTTCTTCTTCTATTGACATTGGTGTTAACGTCTAGATTAGTGTTGTGTTGTTCCTGACTACTTAGAGACCCGGTATATGGAGATCCAGTTCCTTCAGGTGAGGAAGCAGGCCCTCCATTCTGAAAATCCTACGAGATCGGACTATGTGGTGATCTTGCAGGCACTTTATTACCTTCCAACAAGTATGGATTAAACTTGTTAAGCACCCTAAAAATGGTGAAAAAAGTTTCCTGTTAGAAGCTCGATTTGTGGGATCTTTGCCACTCTTCCCGACATCTACGTTCCACATCCGCTTCGCCATCACCATTTCTTCTGTTGCGCCACATTTGAGTGTTCAAAACTACATATTCATTGACGGATGCTGAAATTGTGTGAAAAAGATGACACAACCCATCGACATCACGACTGTTGATGTTACTGGTTTCTTCAGAATTTTTTTGTAAAATCTTATCATAAAAAGTTTTTTTTTCTTGATAAATGCCATTGATTTCATCTAATGTATAGAATACATAATTTCTACAAAGTGACTCGTCTTCATCCATCATATACTTGACACCAAGAATTCTTGTGTTTCTTGTTTGTGATTATTGTGTATTTGTTGTGGTGTTTATTGTTGTGATCGTTGTTGTGAGGATGCCATATTTGTTAGAAATGAATTTATATATATGAGATTTTTTCTGGTAGATTGAGTTGATATGAATAGTTTTGTTTGAAATAAAAGAAAAATTAGAGATGGTATGAAATTCTGTAATTTTGAGGTAGTGATGAAGAAGGTGTGAGTTTTAAGTTTGGAGATGAACTGAATTTATAGGGAAACAAAAAGGAGCAACAACCGTTGGATGGAAGGAGTTGTTGGTGCTTTTCTGAAAAATACGGCGTTTACCAAAAACGCTGTCGTGTGAAGTAACAACGGGCGGGTTAAGGACAAACACCAGTGCTTTTGGCTCACATGCCAGATTTTTTGCCACGCTCGCCTGGTCTTCTATCGCGCACGCTTGTTCTTCCATCTCACTCATTGAGTCCATAGTGGGATCAAAATCAGCAAATTCTTGTTTAGTTGAGTCCATGAGAACTTCTCTTAGGTTAGCCATGTGGATAGGAAAAGGTGGATTTCTACTATAGGCACAGTTATTGGGCGGAAGAATAAGAAACACGCGGGAATCAGGAACACGCATTGAGGATTAGGTTGCTGGCGGTTAGAGAAGGCATGCTGACGTTAGAGTGCCAACTGCGGGTGGCTTAACATGTTTCGCCGACGGGTAAAAACCTAACGGCTCTATTCTCAACGGTTACAACTCCTAAAACTATAAATCCCACCATTTCTAGCCATTTTCGTTCACATGACTCTACTTTCTTCTTCATAATTTATTTAAACAAAATCCTCTACTTGTTCTTTATAATTCTTAATTAAAAAAAATGAGCAGAGTGAAGTCCATGTGTCAGGACATCAAAACTGGTTTGCGTATTATAAGATGAGAAGCAGATACAAAGACTTATATGTTGTTTAACTAGATCTACCCCTCAAATCCGAGAAAAATCGGATAAATATCCCTGGCATCGATTTTTTTATGTATATCACAACAAGCACGGCAACTTATTTTCAAATATTGATAGAAAGGTGGCGTAATACATTATTCACATTAAATATTTTCCTATATATTATCCAAGATGGCTCAACTAATGTAGTTGAATATGATGAACTCGAAAGAGTATTTGTGTTATGGTTATTGGGTTAAATGTTCTTCCTAACTTAACCAGTGTTTCTCGTGTCGGTTGGCTTGAATATTTACAAGATTTTCATGGTGCACCATATTATGGTTGGGGATTTTCAATTTTAGAAAAATGTACCACGACCTTGATGCAACATCCACAGGTATATCCAATTACAAGAGTCTCTGGGGCATCATAGAGGTAAGTATCTAAATTTCGCTTATTAAATTGAGCACTTTTTTAAAAAAGAAAAAATGACATAATAATACATTATAAATTTTTTCGAGTATTGGTGATATACCTACTTCCATGTTAATAAACCAGTTCTTAAAGACGAAACCCCAAGAATTCCAATAATGAACATGTATTACAAGAGTAACTGGATAAGGAAACTAGTGACGATGGAATGCTTTCAGATTTTGTTTAAAGACATCGACAAATTATAAGGAGCACGCAAAATATTGTTGTTCATCCTTACAACAATTTTAATGAGTTTGAAAATCCTTAGGTACAAGCAACTCTTGATTATTCACTTCGAAGAGTTATTTTTTGCACCCAAAAATAAACAAGGGTGTTTGGGATTTAGGAGAAGACTAGCCTACCAGTTACAAAGTACTTTTTCTAGGGCGATTAACCCAAAAAAAATAAAAAATAAGAAGAAGATGCAAGTGTCTACATAAGATTTCCATACGTTGCGATAGGTGCCATGGGAGAAGTTTGAATTAAACATTGAAATGAATATTTTTGATGCATACTAATTCAGATAGTAACAGAGAATTGCGAATCCGACAATTGGTGTTCAGAACATTCACATTTGGGGATTTCAATTTCACAGGGTTAGCTCACATGGGACATGCACATTTAGGGGTTCGATTTAACATGGTTAGATCGTGTGGATTTTGATAAGTTTATCATTCCTAGCCATCCTCCTCCAGAATATCTATGCTTTATGACTTACCCAACATATGAAAGTAATTAGTAATCTTCATCAAAAATGCGTCAAATACATTGGGACTTTCCAAGTATAACATCACAAGGCAACCAATCACGATCACAATGGTCTCTGCAGTTACGTAACGTACTTGTCATTATTACGACGTGGATGTCAATGAAGAACAATTGAATATAGATATTAAAAATTTTATTGGATAAATCAACAAATGACGCCTTTGCACTTGTATACAGTTTGACAATGGCAGACGGTTACCATATTTGGATTGAGTCCATTTGTAAATCCTAATGGTCATGAAAATTCTGGTAGTACTTTTAGGAGCAATTCATCATGGCACGAGAATATGGGGGGAGATACACAACTGCCAAAATCTAAACCACAAATTGTGCGGTTTCCCGACCTCAAGTATCTCAACTATCTTGCCTTTCTACATCATTCCCAACCTAGAATTAGAATGGGGATAATCATCCCGCCACACCACAACAACCTCTTCTACGTTTATACCAAACACCACTTATGGTTAAAACCACCCACTTATGCTTTTCAACATTACGCAAATATATGTGAATTTACAACTTTAGTAAGTGGGAATATTTCGGGTCTTAGAGAACGAAATCAAGGTTAACAAGGCAATAATGAACGACGTTAGAATGCTTAAACTTTCATCTCTGCTACTAATGCAATTTTAATTTTAATTAATGAAAAACTGTTTTTTGTTGAAATCATATTTCATATCTTCTAAATTAAACATTAAATTTACTTCTAGTGAGAAACAACCACTGAATTTACCAACTCAATTGGAAACCCGAAAGACTTATAACTGACCACTCAATTGACATCTTTATTGATATGTACTTGGTGGAACAACATCCAACAAAAATGGGTTGAATTTTTCAACACCTTAAGGATTTTGAAACAACGTTCGAAACAGAATACTACCATTTTCAGTTATGTCATCCCTCTAAAGTTC
Source organism: Papaver somniferum (assembly GCF_003573695.1). Classification (NCBI taxonomy): domain Eukaryota; kingdom Viridiplantae; phylum Streptophyta; class Magnoliopsida; order Ranunculales; family Papaveraceae; genus Papaver; species Papaver somniferum. The sequence goes on from NC_039359.1 coordinate 127,109,693, forward strand.
TCCTTACTAACTCAACATCAATTTCACCATTCACTCTAAATCGATTGACTTGCATGGTTAGACCTATAAATTCACTTACTTATTTCTCAATTGTCTCAAAAAGAGATTATAGGTTACTTATAGCACGACGACTCGGGCTACGAGTGTCACTCTAGAACTTCTCGTAAACAACCTCCCAGAAATTTACAAGCTGAGTTTGTAACAATACATAGTTTCTCCAAATAGCTAAATCTTTTTATCGAGCATACTGAGCAGGACGAACTAACCAAGGTCGAGACATCCTTCAACAAATTATTTGGAAATAGAAAGAATTTTGTGAGATATTAATTTGAGTTTTGAAGAAGGACTAATATGATATGACGTGAGAAATGAGTTTTTGTAGGAAGTTCAAATAGAGTCGTTGGATGGTTCCGTTGAGCGTTTGAGTGTTGACGACGTGTCCTAGGATAAGACGCCAGTGGTTAGTGTTTAACCACGCGTTGGAAGTTCAGCCGCGCTCTAGTAAAAGAAGCGCGCGTCTCTTCTTCGACCGCAGCGAACAAACCAATAATTTTTCCCCGTTTTTCCATCCGTTTTTATGGTTTGTTCATCCCATATATTGAGCCAAATTCGCAAAGCTATGGTTTGTTCATCCCATAGGAATTGCCCTAAATGCTCTATGTGCAATGTGACACAATACCAGAATCGATCCAGAATAGTAATACACTTCGAATTTATATCCTATATTTTACTTGTGTACCGAATAATATCCAATCCGAAATTATAAGAAAAATAAATAAAAAATTAGTATATTTTTGCATGAGATTAATATCACATAATAAAAAAAATAGTGATGAATATGTTTTTAATGTTATTTTAATATAACTTTAATTAAGTTATGGAAAAGTAAGAAATCAAAAAAATAAATGTGGATTTACACTTTTGTAAGTACAAATTATTTGTATAACACGCTACTGGTGTAATAGAGGTGTATACTTTTCCGAAAATAGATTTTTCTTTTACAGCTGGTGAAAATTGTATTTCTGTTACAGTTGTATGGTTAACAGTTTTCGTCACCTCTCTACTATGTCTATATAAAGGACGTGTATCTCTTGTTCTTATTGTAATGAGAATATTTTATTTCTGTTTACTGTCATCAACCTTGGTATCAAACGGGGAAACTTAATTTCTCATTTAAGATCTTGATAATACTAGTTTTTCTCACAAGAGTGCATCTTTTCTGCTCTGCAGCTCTTTGATTCAACATCATCTTTCTTTTTGTTGCACCATTTCTTGATTCTTCATCCTTGTCTATGTAGTTTTCAGATCTGGAATTTTCTTCTCATTTCTTAATCATCATTTACTTCTTAATTTTTTTCTGAAACTCTATGATTCACGAATTCCCTTCATCTATAATGGAAAATCCAACCTCCTTCTCAATTTCTAAGACTCTTTTAGATCAATTAACCAGTATTGTTCACCTTAAACTCAGAGATGATAATTTCTTGACGTGGAATTTTTTGTGCTTCCGGTAATTAGAAAATTAAGGATTGTGAAGTTTCTTGATGGCTCTCATCCTTGTCCTCCTTAATTTACTACCACTAAAAATAAAATAATAGTGTTGAGAATCCTCTTTATTCTGATTGGATGGATGAGATGCAATAAATATTCTCTGGATCAACTCAACAATTTCTGATGTTGTGATTCCCTATTTCACTGGATATACTTATTCATATGAGTTGTGGAAGTATTGAAGAAAGATTTGCTCGAGGCTCTTTTACTCATTCTATACAACTAAGAACTGAGCTTTTATGGATTAAACTGTTAGGGTTTTGTTCCATAAGCAAAATCATATGGCTGAAATTGGACTTTTGGTAACATAATTCAAGCAGAAACAATGATCTAATGCTATCAAAACCATGGCAAAAAGCTTATTTAGGGAATGAAGTGTCTGCAAGGCTTGTTTGGATTAGGAAACTTGTACGATGGTTTGGAGGAGTGTTTTCCAAGTTTAGGGCTTCCTAATTAAGGTGTGAGACTATTCTTAGAAGTTCTCTAAGACTTGGGGAAGATATATCTATTTTTCATCATTGATCATCTATTCTTTATGTCCCTTCTCAAAATTTCTCTTTAAAACATATCTTGCATGTTCTTAAGGATTCACATAACTTTATCTTTGTCCATAAGTTTGTTATATAAAGAAAATTCGCGCTCCCTAACTTTTTCATCCATTAATTTTTGCATCAAGGACTTGAGATCGGGGAAGATACTCTTTCAAGGGCCCAGTGAGCATAGTCTTGAGTCTTTATACAAATATGAAAAGGAGAGGGTACCAAGTACACCACAAACTTTTTTGGGCAACCTGTATATGGAAAAAAACCCAATAAAATTTCACGTAGATCTAAGAAAATATAATTGAACAATATGCATTTTGAGTTTTTCTCTTATCCCTTCCACAATCAGTGAGTTAGACTAAAATTCTGTAAACGTGATTGTGTAGAAGAGTTCTTAGATGATCGCATAAATCAATATCCAAGATCAATCTAGTCTTATCCAAATCAAGGGGATAGGAATTCTAACAAGTATGAAACTTGTAATTTATCTTTGAAGATACGAATTCAACAAGAACACGTCTTGTTATTGATCACAATTAGTAAGGCCTTAAACTATGTAGATTATTACGTACTACTTCTGTTATTCCTATTATAAAGATAAATCAATATAATGCGGAAAAGGAAAAACACGAGACATCGGAAATTTTGTTAACGATGAAAACTTCAAATACAAAAAAACCCATGAACCTCGTCCATCTTTGAATACCAAACTGTATTAAACCGCTATGGACAACATCCTACTACCATACTTCGGACTGGAATGTAATTGTGACCGAGTTAACCATCCAAGAAATTCATCTGCATTCGCGCTCCTTACATCTCTTGAACCTCGTAAGGTTTTATGCAATTAATTCCTTATCTGACTTCATTTACAATCTACGAGTTATTTCAACCTAAGTGAAGACTTTTGGTACCAATCTACCTCTACAGATAAGCCTATTTGATTTTCATTTTGATTTTTAAATCTAGTTTCGGAAATCTATTTACGGTATACAAATTCTAGGAAACCTCACGAATCCGGAACACTTACCTTGGTAACAAAGCATTCAATATTCACCGTTACATGAAAACCTGATTAGACTCAAGCTAATGTCTTTCAACCGTTAGATCGAACTTAGCTTGTCACACACAAATGAAAAGTGACTTCATTTATATATGAGTAACCATACCTAAACGTGTACACCTTTGTTGGCTCAACAATAGTCAACCGAAGTTAGCCATATGAATACTTTCATATCAACCATATTCATCTTAACCATAACTAGTTCAAATGACTCAAATGAAACTAGTTCTAAAGTTGTTCTGAAAAAGCGGGGGTCTAACAACACCACCCAATATTTCGCTTAGCAATATGTATGGACTAACTCCGAAATACTTTGCTAGAGAATCAACTAGATAGTCAGACTCAATCTTGATAAAAGTATCTCAAGGAGTTAATATCTCTCTCTTGATTTGATTTTTACTCAAGCTAAAATCAATAGCGAATCTTTATCAAATACAAGGAATAACTTGGACGGTACCAAAGACCAATGTCCAAGGATCAAGCAATATCAATCAACAATCAAAGGTTGGATTTCCAATTGATGATCACGAACGCACAACCTGTATTATTTCAATTATATAAAGTATAATGCGGAAAAGAAATAACACAGACACCAGAAGTTTTGTTAACGAGGAAACCGCAAATGCAGAAAAACCCCGGGACCTAGTCCAGATTGAATACACACTGTATTAAGCCGCTACATACACTAGCCTACTCCAAGCTAACTTCGGACTTGACTATAATTGAATCCCAATCAGTCTACCACCGATCCAAGATACAGTTATACTCCTACGCCTCTGATCCCAGCAGGATACTGCGCACTTGATTCCCTTAGCTGATCTCACCCATAACCAAGATTTGCTGCAACCCAAAATCGCAGACTTGATAATAAACAAATCTGTCTCACACAGAAAAGTCTATCAAAAGATAAATCTTTCTCCCACAGATAAACCCTAGGTTTTGTTCCGTCTTAAGATATGAAATCAAGGTGAACATGAACCAATTTATAATCCGGTCTTATATTCCCGAAGAACAACCTAGATTAATCAATCACCTCTCTACAATCCTTCCTGACTACACAGGCGGTTTGTCGAGGAATCACAAACAGTGAGACGAAGATGTTTGTGACTTATTTATCTTGCCTATCGAAGAACTCTCATGATCTCAATCCAATCAAAGATTGTACTCGTACGATAGAAGATGCAAGATCAGATCACACAACTACGATAAAAGTAGTATCGGTCTGGCTTCACAATCCCAATGCAGTCTTTAAGTCATTAACCTGGTTTTAGAGAAGAAAACCAAAGGTTAAAGGAGAATCGACTCTAGCGAGCGCACTAGTATCACACAGACGTGTGGGGATTAGTTTTGCACAATGCTAGATGTCTCCTTTATATAGTCTTCAAATCAAGGTTTTTCCTTAGTTACATAGCAATCCATATTCACCGTTAGATGAAAACCTGATTTAGATTCAAGCTAATATTTATCAACCGTTAGATCGAAAACTTAGCTTGTCACACACACTTGGGTAGACGTTTACTGGGTTTGCGAAAACCATGCACAAACGTGTACGTGTATGTTGGTTCAACATAGTAACCCAAAAGTTTAACCATATGAGCATTTCATATTAACCTTGTTCTTCACCATAACTAGTTCAATTGACTCAAAAGAACTAGTTAGAGAGTTGTTCAATTGCTATGAGATCTTATGTAACTACACAAGACACAACTGAAACAAGTACGATTCAATTTGATGAATCGGCTCATTAACTTTATTGCCACGGTTTGCATAAAGCATTCCTTAGTAATTTAAGTTTCATGTTCAGAGCACATCTTTAGATCATAACCTCTTAAGATCACAAACAAGTTCGCGGACTTAAGACAATCGGTGGAGTTTTCCAAACTCAGCAGAAAATCTCGGCAAAGAGACTTTCGCCAGTTCACGGACTTACACGCAAACGAGTTTTTGGAAAATCCCAGCAGAAATTCTTGGTACAAGAACTTCCGTCAGTTCGCGGACTGAGTTCGCGGACTGGGTTCACGGACTTGGCAAAGCCAATTCCTTCGGTTTCTCTCAATCAACAAAGTTCGAAAACTTCGGATTAAGGAATACATGGTTATGTAATATAAACTCTCATTCCAATCATTGAGACATTCTCAGAGAACGTTATATAGCCGTTATTCACAGACCGTTTCACGTCAGAGCAATTCTCAAAGTTTTTGAAACTTTTCATGACTTTCGTCACTAGGTGAAGATAAACTTGATCAAAGAGAAACGCTTTACCAACACATGATTTCGAGATATAAATAGGCGAGATATACTTGGCTCGAAATGTCAAATGTGTATGATCCAGTCTATATATCAAACGACTTTTGTCTCATAAGAAGTAGGAGATAGAAGAGATAGACTTTTGAGTGATAGATAAGTTCAAGTCTCCACATACCTTTTTGTTGATGAAGTTCCATGATTTCTTGAGTAGATCTTCGTCGTTGTACGCTGAATCGCCATGAAGTCCTTGAGCTCAACTACAGTTTTCTATCCTAGTCCTAGACTTAGCTATGTAGGCTAGAAATCAAGACTTATAGTTTTGATCACTAACATTGACAAACATGCTTGAGATAGCAACGCATGCGAGGTCGACCGATCTATGCTCTAACAATCTCCCCCTTTGTCAATTTTAGTGACAAAACTATTAATACATATGGAATACAAAAAAGATAAACTTTAGTGGCTCCTATTCCATAGTCTAATCTTCAACGTTCCCTGAAATCTTCGTCCTTCCAAGTAGTCCAATGATCCCAAAGGTTGTAAGTTTAACATCACCGTTGTTGAAGATCCGTAGCTTTAACAATGAGAGAAATCGAGATTCTTGATCATTATTATACAGTGTCATAGTTCCCAAATTCATTATAAATTTCAACTGCAACCATATAACCGAGCTTTAAATTCCCAAATTCATCAATCAAAAACAAACAAACCCAATTCACCATAAACAAGCAGATCCTAGTTCGCCAAAAACAATCAAAGTATCATAAACAAAATTCTCTCTTGAATCGATTTCCCAAAATTTAGTAGTTTCATATCCAAATATGGAAAACCTAATTGATCCAAAAAGCTTCAAAACATCAAAATCCCTAGCATTTCTTCTTATTAGTCAATTCATTCGGACAACAAATCTTCCTTGATTAAGATATGTTTGAATTGGGTATGTTTGAACTGATCCATCCATGAGTTGTTCGAATGGACCCCTGCTTCAAAACCCTAGTTCAACAAAACATCAAAATCGGAGACATGTTTGAATTGGTCCCTACATGAGTTTCTAAAATTATTCTTATTGATTTATAATTTGTTGTTGAAAAAGAACAAAAAGCTCAGAAAGATGAAGATAATACACTAGATGTGAGGATGATGTTTGTACTCAGAAGGATTTTTATTCCAATTTTATGAGGACAGGGTGGTAATTTCAGTGGGATAATTGACTAAATCCACTTTTGTTGGCCAGTCTGGTGGGTCCCGATGTCAAAACTAACGGAAAGGCCACTTTATAAAAGATTTTAAAATTTTGTCCGGTTTATTAATTATATGCTTGGAAGCTGGTCACTTTATTCATTTGCCCAATTGACAAAGTACAAGAACGGGATCATAATGAAATTTCCACAAGAGACATTTCATAGACTAAAAGAAAAATACATACCAACTTAATTTAGATGCAATCATAAAGCCGAAGCTAAATGCATTCATCAAGGAGTTTTAAGATACAAGATAACCCCTATAAAATTCCACAACCGCACACCCCGCAAGATATTGTTATTAAGCGCAAGTTCAAAAGAACTCTCCCTCATTTGATGTCATTCCTGAAAGAACAACAAGAGCGACCTTAATTTCGAAAGAAAAGAAGGATTTTGAAGCACAAAAGAGAAGAAAAAAAATGACAACAATCCTACAGAAACTGAACTTGGAACGTACCTACTGGAGTTTCAGACTCAATTTCCCAAAAAATAAGAATAAGTATAGGGGCAAGAGTCATCGAAACGATTTAATGAACCAAAACAACACCAATATACTGCCGCAAGTGTTAAAAAGTTGCAGTGTCTAAGGGTTTGGTGAGAATATCAGCCAATTGTTGTTCGGAAGGCACAAATTCCATACCAATGATACCATTTTCATAAAGATGACGAATAAAATGGTATCTTATGTCAATGTGCTTTGTTCTTGAGTGCTCAACAGGATTCTCAGTAATTCGAATCGCACTGGATTTATCACAAAAGATCTTCATTATTCCAGTATCAACTCCATAATCAGCAAGCATTTGTTGCATCCATAGGAGTTGAGTACAACATGATCCAGCAGCAATGTATTCTGCTTCACATGTACACATGGATTGAGAGTTTTGCTTCTTGCTATGCCATGCTACAAGATTGAGACCCACATAGTAGAAGCCCCCTGATGTACTTTTCCTGTCTTCTACACATCTTGCCCAATCAGCATCAGAATAAGCAGAAAGGTCAGTATTAGTATCAAAAGTGTATGAAGACCACACCCAACAGTGTGATTTATATATCGTATGATTCTTTTTGCAGCTGCAAGATGAGATTCTCTTGGATCCGCCTGAAACCTGGCACAACAACCAACACTGAAGGAAATATCAGGTCTAGTAGCTGTAAGATACAAAAGGCTACCTATAGTGGATCGATATAGTTTTTGATCCATTTTTGCTCATTTCTCATCCCTGTGTAATTTACCAGTAGTAGGCATGGGAGTCAGCTTAGGAGACGACTTTTCCAGACCGAATCTTGAAACAAGATTTGGTGTGTACTTCTCCTGGGATAAGTAAATACCCTCCTTATGTTGTTGAATCCGTAATCCTAAGAAGTATCTTAATTCACCAACATTGCTCATTTCAAATTCTTTAGCAAGAGAGACTTGAAAGTCTTTTGCGAATTCCTTAGAAGTTGATCCATAGATGATATCATTTACATAGATTTGAGCAATTACAACATCTTTCCCACTCCATTTGGTAAACAATGTTTTATCAGCTCCTCATCTTGAAAATCCTTTTCTAATAAGAGAGGTAGTAAGTTTCTCAAACCAGGATCTTGGTGCTTGCTTTAATCCGTATAATGCCTTCTTGAGTTTCAGCACATGATCTAGGAAATCAGGATTTTCGAATCCCTTAGGTTGAGCAACAAATACTTCCTCTTTTAGAATTCCATTCAAGAACGCTGATTTTATGTCCATCTGAAACAACTTAATCTTGAGAAAGCAGGCATGGGCCAATAAAAGTCGAATGGACTCAAGACGTGCCACAGGAGCAAAGGTTTCGTCAAAATCAATTTCTTCAATCTGGGAATATCCTTGAGCGACAAGTCTAGTTTTATTTATGACAATTGTACCAAATTCATCAGACTTTTTCTTGAATATCCATTTGGTACCGACAATATTGACATTTGGAGGACAAGGTACACGTTCCAAGACATCTTGTCTTTCAAATTGATTTAACTCTTCATGCATCGCATTGACCCAAAAAGGATCTTTCAGAGCTTCATCAATATTCCTTGGTTCCACCTGCGAAAGATAACAACCAAAATTGCATATATTTTGAAGTTGACCCCTTGTTTTGGCTGTGGAATCCCTTCCCCCAATGATACTGTTGGGGTCATGATTCCTTTGAACCCATAGATGTCGTGGAGGGAAACGTTCTTGTTCATCAGGAATGGCTTGATCAGTGCTCTTCTCCTCGTCACTAGAAATGTCAGGATCGGTAACAGTTGGGATAACTTCAACTGATTCTGGAATTTCTTTGACTTTCTCAATTGTCTCTGTTGGAGGAAAATCAGTAGGAGAACTATCTTGACGAAACTTACTAATGTCGTCGATGATAACATTAGCAGATTCCATCATGACTTGTGTTCTGAGATTAAAAACACGAAAACCACGACTATCAGACGCATAACCAAGAAAGATACCTTCGTCACTTTTGGTGTCGAATTTCCTTCTCTGTTCTCGATCTTTCAGAATGTAGCACTTACTTCCAAACACCCTGAGATAGTATATGTTGGGTTTTCTTCCATACCATAACTCATAAGGATTGTTAAGGGTTTTAGACGGCAAATACACACGGTTGATCCAGTAGCATGCTGTAAAGACAGCTTGTCCCCAAAATCTTAAAGGTAAGTTTTTGTTGTGGAGCATTACCCTTGCCATTTCCTGGATGTTCCTATTATTTCTTTCAGCAACTCCATTAGATTGAGGATTAATCTGTGGTGAGTATTGTTGAATGATCCCCAGTTCGTCACAGAATTCAAATACCTTGGTGTCTTTGAATTCAGTTCCACGATCGATTCTAATTTTCTTTAGTTTGCGACCTTGTTCGTTCTGGATTCTTTTAACAATAATCTTGAATTCACCAAGGGTTTCATTCTTATGGGATAGGAATGCAACCCAAGTAAATCTGGTGTAATCATCTACCATAACTAAAGCATACTTCTTACCGGCAACCGTGGGTTGTTGAATTGGTCCGAAGAGATCCATATGAATTAAATCAAGTGGAGCTTTAGTGAGGATATTTCGAGATAACTTGTGGTGAACTTTTGTTTGCTTACCGTTTTGACAGGCACCACATACACCTTCAATCTTTGCATTGATTTTGGGAATGCCTCTAACAAGTTCTTTGTTAATGATCTTAGTTAGAAGGCGATAATTGATGTGACCAAAACGCTCATGCCAAAGATGTGTAGATTCCACCTTAGTCAAATTGCAGCGGTTGCTAAACTGAGTATCAAGAAGATAACAGTTGTTTTTACCACGATTTCCTTGGAAAATCACTGTCCCAGATTTGTGAACAATGTCACATCCATTCGCATTGAAGATGACTCGATAGCCCTTGTCGCAAATTTGAATAATAGAAAGAAGATTAACAGTCATACCTTTAACATATACCACATCATGGGTTTCTGGAACACCGGGTAGCTTGATCGCTCCCTTTTTGCTGATGTAGCAAAAACTTCCATCTCCGAACGTTACAGGTCCTCCTTCATAGTCAACAGACGAAACAAACCACGTAAGGTCTCCTGTCATGTGCCGACTACATCCACTATCAAGAAACCATTGAAAGGGAGATGTAGATCTTAAAGCAAAGGCACCATACTACTAGTACTTCTCGATTTAGAGTTTCCTGGTAGTGTTGTATGAGCTTTTAGAGAATCATACAGTTGTTTAGCTTTCTTACAAAGATTACTTGCAACGTTAAGACTCTTTTGAAAAGACATACATGCTTGTTGTATATGATCGGATGGATCACAACATGAGCCTATCTTTTGAGGATTGTCTGACTGGTTCCTTGTCATATCAGTTTTCTCAACATCTTGTCGTTGATTACTATCTGACTTATGACATTTTTTGAGAGAGGAACAACTGAGATTTTTCAAATTCTCAAAGGGAGTATTTCCAGATATCATATCCTTAAGAACAAAAATTTCTGCAACAAGACCACGGTTGATACGGATTTGTTCATCCAACCCTTTTTAAAGAGACATCAGTTTGTCAGACCTTTTCTTACGGTTGTTTTTTACACCTGGTGAAGCGTCAATTGAGACTTTACGGTTCATATAGTCAGATCGCCACAAACACATACTTTTGAGGTCTTTAACATGTTTTCCTGCTCTGATACCAATTGAAAAGGCGGGGTCTAACAACACCACACAATATTTCGCTTAGCAATCTGTATGGACTAACTCCGAAATACTTTGATAGAGAATCAACTAGACAGTCAGACTCAATCTAGATAAAAGTATCTCAAGGAGTTAAAATCTCTCTCTTGATTTGATCTTTACTCAAGCTAAAATCAATAACGAGTCTTTATCAAATACAAGGAATAACTTGGACGGTACCAAAGACCAATGTACAAGGATCAATCAACAACCAAAGGTTGGATTTCCAATTGATGATCACGAACGCAGAACCTGTATTATTTCAATTATATAAAATATAATGCGGAAAAGAAATTACACAGACACCAGAAGTTTTGTTAACGAGGAAACCGCAAATGCAGAAAAACCCCGGGACCTAGTCCAGATTGAATACACACTGCATTAAGCCGCTACAGACACTATCCTACTCCAAGCTAACTTCAGACTGTACTATAGTTGAACCCCAATCAGTCTCCCACCGATGCAAGGTATATTTTTACTCCTACGCCTCTGATCCCAGCAGGATACTGCGAACTTGATTCCCTTAGCTGATCTCACCCACAACCAAGAGTTGCTGCAACCCAAAATCGCAGACTTGATAATAAAAAATCTGTTTCACACAGAAAAGTCTATCAAAGGATAAATCTGTCTCCCACAGATAAACCCTAGGTTTTGTTCCGTCTTAAAATATGAAATCAAGGTGAACATGAACCAATTGATAATACGGTCTTATATTCCCAAAGAACAACCTAGATTAATCAATCACCTCTCTACAATCCTTCCTGACTACACAGTCGGTTTTCCGAGGAATCACAAACAGTGAGATGAAGATGTTTGTGGCTTCTTTATCTTGCCTATCGGAGAACTCTCACGATCTCAAGCCAATCAAAGATTATACTCGTACGATAGAAGATGCAAGATCAGATCACACAACTACGATAAAAGTAGTATCAGTATGGCTTCACAATCCCAATGAAGTCTTTAAGTCGTTAACCTGGTTTTAGAGAAGAAAACCAAAGGTTAAAGGAGAATCGACTCTAGCGAGCGCACTAGTATCACACAGACGTGTGGGGATTAGTTTTGCACAATGCTAGATGTCTCCTTTATATAGTCTTCAAATCAGGGTTTTGCCTTAGTTACAAAGCAATCCATATTCATCGTTAGATGAAAACCTGATTTAGATTCAAGATAATATTTCTCAACCGTTAGATCGAAAACTTAGCTTGTCACACACACTTGGGTAGACGTTTACTGGGTTTACGAAAACCATGCCAAAACGTGTACGTGTATGTTGGTTCAACATAATAACCCAAAAGGTTAACCATATGAGAATTTCATATTAACCTTGTTCTTCTTCACCATAACTAGTTCAATTGACTCAAAAGAACTAGTTAGAGAGTTGTTCAATTGCTCTGAGGTCTTATGTAACTATACAAGACACAATTGAAACAAAGATGATTCGATTTGATGAATCGGCTCATGAACTTTATAGCCACGGTTTGCATAAAGCATTCCTTAGTAATTTAAGTTTCATGTTCAGAGCACATCTTTAGATCATAACCTCTTAAGCTCACAAACAAGTTCGCGGACTTAAAACAACCTGTGGAGTTTTCCAAACTCAGCAGAAAATCTCGGCAAAGAGACTTTCGCCAGTTCGCGGACTAGGTTCGCGGACTGAGTTCGCGGACTTACACGCAAACGAGTTTTTGGAAAATCCCAGCAGAAATTCTCGGTACAAGAACTTCCGTCAGTTCGCGGACTGGGTTCGCGGACTTGGCAAAGCCAATTCCTCCGGTTTCTCTCAATCAACAAAGTTCGAAAACTTCGGATTAAGGAATACATGGTTATGTAATCTAAACTCTCATTCCAATCATTGAGACATTCTCAGAGGACGTTATATAGCCGTTATTCACAGACTGTTTCACGTCAGAGAAATTTTCAAAGTAATTGAAACTTTTCATGACTTTCGTCACTAGGTGAAGATAAACTTGATCAAAAACGCTTTACCAACACATGATTTCGAGATATAGATAGGCGAGATATACTCGGATCGAAATATCAAATGTGTTTGATCCAGTCTATATAGAATACGACTTTTGTCTCATAAGAAGTAGGAGATAGAAGAGATAGACTTTTGAGTGATAGATAAGTTCAAGTATCCACATACCTTTTTGTTGATGAAGTTCCACGGTTCCTTGAGTAGATCTTCGTCGTTGTATGATGAATCGCCATGAAGTCCTTGATCTCAACTACACTTTTCTATCCTAGTCCGAGACTTAGCTATGTAGGATAGAAATCAAGACTTATAGTTTTGATCACTAACATTGACAAACATGCTTGAGATAGCAACGCATGTGAGGTTGACCGAGCTATTCTCTAACATGTTCAATTGTTTATATTCTCATAGAAGCATACAAGACACAATTGAAACAAAATCGATTTTGATTCACTCGAATCAAGTCATGAACATTATAGCCACGGTTTGCAAAAGATTGCATTCCTTAATATTTAAATGTATTAGTTCATGAACAAACCGATTTTAGAACATTATCCACTCACGTATGCAAATGGGCACGCATACCTTAGTGGCCGAACTAAGTTTGGGTTCGCAAGTACGCGAACTGGTACGCATACCTTCTAAACTCAGCAGAAATTCCCGGAACTAAACCTCACACCAGTACGTGTACCGGTACGCGTACAAGGTTCCCGGACTTTCACTAAACCAACAAGTATGCATACCATGGTTTCCGGACTTGGATTACATATATGCAAGTACACATACTATGTTTATATCCAATTGTTCAAAACTCTCATTTCAACCAATGAAACATTCTTGGAAGACGATAATAACATTCTTTTACAAGATGACTCTAGCTTAGAAACTAGGAGACAAAAGTTTTAGGGGATTAAAAAATCATGTTGCAAGAGTCTCTATATTTATAGATTTTCAAGGCTCTATATAGCTCTGAATTCAATCTAAGATAACTTTATATCCAAGCAAATACTTTCTCACTTTAGATGAATTTCTTTTTGGGAATTCATGTAAGCATGTGATAAGTCCGCCTTGAAATTGCACATAAGAATATTCACTACAGTCCGCGAGTTATAACCCCAAAGGAGTCACTATCCATCCACAAAAAACCCGCCAAACCAAAAGTAACACAAAACCCCCAAAAAACAAAATTTTGATGAGACCAAAATTTGGTTTCATCGTAAAATTTGATGAAACCTCATAGAATTTGACGAAACCAATTTTTGGTTTCATCATAAAATTTAATGAAACCAATTTTGAAATTTGGGGGTTTTGTATCAATTTTTTAAAATTTTGGGGTTTTTGTATCATTTAGTTTAAGATGGAGTTTTAATGAATCCCAACATTTGAGTGGGGTTTTTCTACCACAAGTTTGGTCACCTTGGGTTTTTAAGACTAGTTTTGCATTCACTATGGTCTAGGGTTCTAGAATCGTGATAGTTCGTATTGACAAGTATGAATTTTAAATTTTCAAGCATAAGTTATATTCGATAACTCTCAAGACTTAAGCCATGATTCACAAACACATAGTGACTTAGTGAACAAGTTTGTCTTAGAAGCATTTATGAGAGTTTTAGCAATGCCAAACATATTTGTGAAAATAGTTTATAAGCATCTGCATAGTTCAGAATTAGATAGGGTTGTATAGAAGTATGCATACCTTAGGCACTCCGGTAACTCAGGATGTTGGGATATACATACCAGCCATTCACGAGCTCAGATCCCAGGGGTACACGTTCTCGGTATGTGTAACCTCCTAAAATTCACGAACTCGGAACCATGGGGTACGCGTATTGGGTATGCATACCTCTTCCATTTCGGAACTCAGATCAATAAGGTATACGTATTGGGTATGCGTATCTACCTTGTGTCCAGAATTCCATAAGTTTTGAAAACTCTCTTTAAGCTATGCGATACATTCTAAATCACCTTAGATAGTAAACATTATTCTTGGGAAATTTCCAAATGATCAATTTAAACAAAAATAGTTCATGAACAATAAATTGTTCTTAACTAAGATTGTTAAGGATATAAGAACATCCATTGCTTAAATCATATTTCGAGAGATTTACCAAGACAAGCTTGACTTGGAATTTCTTTTTTGTAATATTAAATCTAATAAAAACATACGACATAATCTCATAAGATAGAATGGTAAATGTCGCGAGTAAATATGATGGTTCAATATTCACACACCTCTTTGTCGATGAAGTTCTTCAAATGTCTTTGTTTGTTCTCCAGTCTTCAATCTTCGAGGGTTATTTAGTGATGTAAGATACTCAACTACCATGCTCTAATCCTAGTCAGACTTGACTTTAGTAGACTAGAAAGCAATATATAGTTTTGTGCAACTAACATTGACAACAAGTTTGAGATATCAAAACTTGCGACTTCGACCGAGCAGTGCTTCTAACAATATCCATACACTTTTTCAAAGCATTTTCTTGTGTCAAATATTTTTCTGAAGTGTAGATCAAGTGCTTAGCTCATCCATATGTTGATTCATTTAGTAAAGTTTGTAGGTATTTAAAGCTCAACTATGTTACGTTGAAGCCTGTTCTGTGTAACGATTCCAATTAGGTAGATCACATAAGCAACCCTTTCAAATATAAAGTTTTATTTCATTGTTTCCTTTACAATTGTTACATCTTGATGTTTGGGGTCCCTCCCCTGTATATAACCTCTGTAAATGGTTGTACATTCCATGTCAATATTATTGATGACTTTACTGAATTCTGTTGGGTTTTTTCCTCACAATTAAATCAGACTTCAAAAATATTTTTCTTAACTTTAAAGTTCAAATAAAAAATCAACTTTTTTATATTATTAAGATCATTAGGACTGGTATTGCTAGAATTATAAACACCTTGATCTCATGAAGTGTGACAGTTGCTGGAGTCAAAGAGTGGGGAAGTGGAAATCGTATTAAAACCAGTTGCTCATGTGCGGAGACTTGGTTGATTTTCCATCCACTACTTTGCTAACTCCTCCAACTGATTGCACGACTTTCTCACATTCTCATCGTGTGTATGAACACACATACCGTAGACCGCCAGACCAAAATCCTAGTTAATATCCCCCCATGTGGCACGATTGATGTCTCGTGATCGTGGAGTCTGCAAGGCAGACGTGTATTTAGTTAGTCAGTTGCTGACTTTATGGGACGATGAGTGCTTGTATTGTTGAGTCGAACGCGATTTGCAAATGTTCTAAGACTCATGAATCGAACGTGTCTGTTGAGACAGAGGTATAATTCTCGAGTAAATGTTGATAGTTAAGGTGAGGAAATATTGCTCATTCAATGCATTTTTGAATGTTGATAGTTGAACCAATATTCCTTAGTCTGAGCAAATATTGCTCATCTGAGCAAATGTTGCTCGTTTGATGAATTATTGGTAGCAGGACCAAATAAAATATTAATTTAAAATACTGGCAACTGAACCGAGTATAGTTAATTAAAATGTTGATCATGGGATCAACGTAAAATTATTAGCATTTGAACCTTGAATTATGAACCTTGGATTCGAAAAACCTAATTTTGATCAATTGTTAATCAATTGATGATTTATTGAAAATCAATCACGGAGTGAAGAAGGGACCGGATACATGGGATGATGGATTGACCATGTAGCGCACAGATGCTCGAGTGGGCAAATACCAAAATATCTTGAAGACCAGTTGGTGAAAGGATGATTAAATGCTGGTTTAATCATTTACTAAAATAATGCTCGTCTGAGTCTTAGGTGATAAAGCCTAATTATGAAGAGATGAGGGACCGACCAAGGGGTCATGGAACCGGCCCTGGTTGGTCATGGGACCGACTGACGATCGTTTTATGAAATTCCAAATTGTTTGGAAGAGTTTGAACCTAATGTGAACAAATTAGGTCAAATGATGAAATTATGTGGGCTGGCCTCTTGCATGCCAAAGAGCCAACCTTGGTTGGTCAAGTTAATATGCTCATATTACCAAAGTGTTCGTGTCTCAGTCCTGAGAATTTTATATTTTCTGATGCGCGTTTGAGCAACATTGTGAGAAAATATGAAGAAATCAAGGTTTTTGCTCAAACTGAGGAAACTTCATAAGATGAAGGAAATAATAATAATAAAATAAAGGAATCATGAAGTGTGGGACCGGTTATGGACAAGGCATGGCCGGCCGACGAATGAGCCCGGTCCCATGGGACTTTTCCTAATTTTATATTATTTTCATGATTTTAGGGAAATATCATGAAACCAAGGAGTTTGTTGAAACTAAGAAGTTTCCTTGAAGTGGAGGAGTTTCCATGAGATGAAGGAAACCATAATAATAATATTAAATAAAAAAATCAAGGTGTTCTGATTTCTTAAGGAGTTTAACCACCACCTGGTTCTGTAAGTGGTTTCTTCACTCTGGGTGTTTTTTTTATCACAGATTTTGCTCTGGGTGTTTATTATCACAGATTTTCATAGAGGTGTTAGTAAAAATCAATTTTGAGCTTTGATTTTTTTGTTGTTGTGAAAGTGGTTGTTGATACAGCAGTAGGGGTGTGTGGGTTCAAGTTTCAGGGTTAGCACATTATAATAATTGGTTCGGTTTTATGCTTTGTGAATGTTTCCACATAATTAGAAGTGTTGAAACTCCAATTGCTCACTTATGTTCTTTGAGAAAGGTTTAGTTAAGCAGTTTCTTTGAGTATTTAGTGTGTGGGGAGTTTCCTGTAGAAATTTGAAGGTTTTGTTGCAGTAAGGGGGTTTTCTCAGTGGAAGGAATTCTTTGAGCATCTTTGGAAGTTTTCCTGTGAAGGTTCGTTGTTTTTGTCTTAATTAGTGGGTCAATGAATAGAATTTTAAGTTTTCGATTGGGGTTTGCCTAATTTGAATCCTTAATCTCCCATTCATTAACTCCTAGTTGGCCCTGTTTCTTTGTGTTGTAACTGTGAAAATTTGAGAGTTTGTAAAGGTTATAATGTTGAATTAGTCTGAGTGTGTTTTGTCTGAAGGAGGTGTTTCAGTGCATATCAGAGTTTCTTGTATTTCAAGATCAATGCCTACAACTCGATCTGCAACCTCATACAGTCTGAGAATTCAACACATAGATGAAGATGAAGTCGTGGATTTTACTTCTTGTTCGTCGTCGTTGCCTCAGACTTCATCCACCTCATCTTAGAATGGTAAGGTTCCTTGTATCTTGAGTACTAACAAACCAACCATGGCCAATGGAGGATGTATTCAGTGTCCTTTCAAAAAATTTGATGGGTGTTCTAATGGGACTGGTGGTAATGGATACAGCAAGTTGGGTTTTTACAGGCATTTGCGTGATAGACATCTACCAAATATAGCGTGTCAACATGCTTGCAAGGAGAGAATCAGATCTAGCAGAATAGTTTATGATGCTTGGGAATGAACACTAAATCAGTTGCATATGTGGTTGTGTGCGCCATGTATGCATATACAGGCTTGGAAGAAATCTTGTGCGTCTCATGTAGGTGATTTCACTGTTGGACCACTTACTGGTAATTCTGTGGAATTTCTCATTCATGGAATTGCCAAACCTCTTGAAACCCCTGACACAATTCCATCAGTTGTGCGAGATGACGTCACAGATGTTTTCCTCAACTTAAATTTACTAAATCTTGTTTATCAGAAGCGGTTCACAACCATTACTAGCATCCCCCCACCATGCAGGCTTCATTTTTCAAGGAATTTAAAGATCTCGTTGGATAAGGTATTATCTAATCCTACAGATTTAGCATCATGGTTACAACTTTTACTGTTGCCAATATGCACCTTAAATCTTTACATGCCTAAGAACTCAAGGGAAGAGAGGGCTGGAATTAGAAAGAAACTTCAGATGGATAGTATCCACCAAGCTTTGGTTCAGTGGAAGGAAAGTGGTGGGTGTGTTCATCTCATTGAACAACTTTTGGCTGAATCCGAGAAGAGTCAGCAAGTCTGTGAATCAAACAAGAAGAAGAAGTCTAACCTTAATGTGCAAGATGGGATTAGGGCTCAGCATCTCTTAGATGCTTTGAGTGGTGCGGCTGCTGCTGTGAGTGATGAGCTTTTAGCATCCGTTACGGGGGTAGTCAATTTATGGTTGGCTGGAAAATGTCCATCTGCTTTAGGGGAGTACATTACGAGTGCTCCCTTAACTACTCTTCTCAAGCCTGGAGGTGGGCTACGACCAATTGTTGTTGGTACAATTTGGCGAAGATTATGTTCGAAGCTAGCTGCTAAATCAGTTTGTAAGGATCTGTCTTTATATCTAGGGGATCATCAGTTTGGGGTTTGGGTTTCCTGTGGAGAAGAAGGTATTATTCACGCTGCTAACAGGCTTTTGGAGATGAAAGGTACACAAAATACTATGTCCATACTTCTAATTGACTTCTCTAATGCTTTTAATATGGTTGATCGAACCAAGTTAATTCAGAAAGTTAAACTTAAATGCCCTAGTATCTCCAGATGGGTGGAGTTTTGTTATGCATCTCCAGCAAGACTTTATTATAATGAGGTTGTACTTTCATCTGCTTGTGGGGTCCAACAAGGGGATCCGTTGGGTCCTCTATTATTTTCCTTGGTTCTTCACCCTCTAGTGAACATGATTTCAGGACAGTGCAAACTGGATTTTCATGCATGGTACCTTGGTGATGGTACCATTGCTGGTGATAGTATGGAAGTAGCTAAAGCGCTGTCGATAATTCAGTCTGAAGGCAGTAGCCGTGGGTTACATCTTAATGTTCGCAAAACAGAGTTATTTTGGCCCTGCGTTGATCCTAGAAGTCAAGCTGACGGAGTCTTTCCAGCTAACATTAGTAGACCTACTCGTGGTGTTAAGATATTGGGAGGGCCGGTGAGTTGTAATCTGCAGTTTTGCAGTGACCTTGTGAAGCATAAAATTGATAAAACTTTATAGCTTATGGAGTCTGTAAAGCAATTACATGACCCGCAGAGTGAGTTATTACTATTACGTAGTTGCGCAGGTATTTCAAAGTTGTATTTCAATCTGAGAACTACCCAACCTGAGGCTCTTCAAAAAATTATTTCTTGTTATGATCGTCCCTTGATATAGTTTCTGCAGCATATTGTTACAGGAGATGGTGCAGGGTTTGGGCTCATTCAACAACGTATTGCTACGCTGCCAATGAAAGATGGGGGTTTGGGAGTTCACACGATGGAAGATACGAGTAAATACTGCTTTCTTGCTTCTTTTTATCAAACAAGAAGCCCGCAGGAGATCATCCTTAATCTTCCACCGGAATCTGAGCTAAGCCTTTGCTTTCAGCGTGCCTTGTCACTGTTCATGCAGGTATGTGAGCTGTCTTCTTTCAATATCAACACTATTTCCACACGTCCTATGAAATCTTTGGCAATACAGTATTTTGAGGTTGTTAAGAAAGATATTCCTTCCAAATTTGTTATGTCAGAAAGTGATACTATACTTTGGCAAATCAATAGGCTTGATCACGCTCAGGATTACCTCAAAGCTATACCAATATGTGGGCTTAATCAGACACTTGGACCTCGTCAATTCAGGGAAGTTGTTAGTTATAGACTTGGAACACCTATGTTTAATACTATTGATGTTTGTGCTTGTTGTAAGAGGAAAATGGATGTTTATGGTGATCATGCTCTTCATTGTGCAAGTGAGGTGGGCGTAAAGTTTAGACATGATTTTGTTAGGGATATCGTTTCAGATATATTTTACAAGGCTGGAGTTCCAGCTAGAAAAGAGGTCAATCTTGGGCTCTCATCGGATGATGGTAAGGATTTGAAACCGGCCGACATTCTTGTATGTAATTGGGTTAACGGGCAAGATTTTTGTTTTGATGTTACGGGTGTTTCACATTTTTCCGGTATTCATGGTCGAACTTTCGTTCCGGGTGTCGCCATTTCTAATGCTATTTCACGCAAGAGGGCGAAATATTTGGATAAGGTATCTACTCATGGGTTTGGTTTTGGCGTTCTTGCTTTCTCCACTTTAGGCGAACTTAGTGAAGACATGGTGTTTATTTTGAAGTGGTTGAGAAATTGTATAGCTAATTATGATCTCAATTACAAAATAGGTAATTCTCTTTTTTATAGATTAGGTATTTCAATTCAAAAAGGTGCAGGGGCTCAACTTGTTGCTAGGTTGCCCTCTATCGACATTGTACCTTTTATTTGATTTTTTTGTTAATAATAATAATAATAATAAGCCACTACCTATATATCCTGCTGATGCTGTTGATGCAGTCCAGAAGCCACTACCTGATGCAGTCCAGAAGCCATTGCCCGTTGATGCTCTCCTTTCTGCTGTTAGCACAGATTATGTTGTGAAGCCAATGCAGGTACACGTTGTTGATGCAGCTGTTGTTGGTCCGGTTTCAGCTGGGTCAACTGAACAGTCAGCTGAACCGGCGCTGGCTGGCGCAGTTCTTTCTTCCACTGTCCAAGTTGATTTGTGTGAAGATGGAAGCCTCAATGTAGAATTATTAAACAGGTGCTGTTGAGACAGATTGCCACCACGGTAAGTATTCCGGCACCCTGTAGGCTAACTTTTTCTCGCATCCTAAAATCATCTCTGGACTCCGTGATTGCGAATCCAGTGAGCATTGCGGCCTGGGTTCGTTTGTTGTTGCTGCCCACCTGTACTTTAAACTTATTTGTGCCTAACAGTTCCAGAGAGGAACGATCCGGGTGTCGAAAAAAGATGCAAATCGCGTCTATAAAAAATGCCTTGACGATTTGGAGAGAGCCTGCGGGATGTACCACTTTGGTTTGACAACTACTAGGTCTGACCAAGACTCCCCCGAAACAGCAACAACCGAGTAAGAAGAGCAGTAAAAAGCTGATTGCTTGTAGGAGGAAAATGAGTTATGGCCATTACACAGCGGCTATTCGAATTCTTTCGTCCAGTGGTGTGGCTCCTCCAACTCCGGACACATTATTCGAACTTCAGCAAAAACATCCTCCTGCTGGACTGCCTCTGATACCACTGGAAGACATATCGACACCAGCCTTACGTGTTATTCCCAAATATGTCCTCCTTGCCCTCAAAAGCTTCCCTAAAGGTACCTCGTGTGGGCGAGATGGCCTCAAGGCTCAACATTTGTTGGATGCTATGAGTGGAGCCGGTGCTGCCGTTGCTGAGGAGTTATTGTCGTCTATTACCGGTGTTGTTAACCTATGGCTCTCTGGTAAGTGCCTTTCCATTCTGGGTGAGTTCGTAGCTAGTGCGCCCCTAACTCCATTACTTAAGCCTGGCGGCGGTCTGAGACCAATTGCAGTCGGTACCATCTGGTGTAGACTTTGCTCGAATACCTAGCTTATCAGTATGGTGTTGGTATTCCTTGTGGTGGGGAAGGTATTTTGCACTCTGCGAATAGGTTATTGGAGCTAATGGGTGCCGACCACACCCGGTCTATGTTGTTGATAGACTTCTCAAATGCTTTCAATATTGTCGACCGTTCCACTATAATTAAGGAGGTGAGAACCCATTGTCCAAGCATCTTTTATTGGGTCGAGTTTTGCTATGCGAAACCAGCTAGGCTGTATTATCAATATCATGTTCTCTCTTCTTCCATGGATTTCAACAGGGTGATCCCCTTGGTCCTCTTTTATTTTCTTTGGTTCTTCATCCTCTTGCCGAGAAGATTGCTACTAATTGTACTTTAGACTTCCATGCATGGTACTTAGATGACGGCACTATTGCGGGTGATACTATGGAAGTGTCTAAAGCTCTTAAAATTCTCCAGGAAGATGGACCTAGCTCTGGTTTACACTTGAACATCGCGAAGACGGAACTGTTTTGGCTATCTTATGATCCGAGACGAGATTTGGACAATGTCTTTCCTACCAATATTAGCAGACCAGCGGGTGGTGTTACACTTCTTGGTGGACCGGTCAGCTTGGATATGGAGTTTTGCAGCAACATTGTTCGGGGTCGGGTGGATAAAACCTTGCAGCTTATGAATAATATTCAAGAACTACAAGACCCCCAAAGTGAGTTGTTTCTTTTGCGTAGTTGCGCTGGTGTCTCAAGGTTATATTTCTCTCTTCGCACCACCTGCCCCGAGGCACTCCAGGTTGCAGGGTCTCGCTTTGATGACCACCGTATGCAGTATCTGCGCCGGCTTGTGGTTGGAGATGGGGCTGATTTTGGTTTGATTCAACAACGATTAGCCACCCTTCCAATCAAAGATGGTGGTTTTGGCGTACTCACTATGCAGGATACTATGAAGTACTGTTACTTAGCATCTCAGGCTCAGACTCAACACTTGCAGAATTCAATTCTGAAGCTGCCAGCAACAACTGAACTGTCTCAAGGTTTTCAACACGCGATACAAGGCTTCACCCAAGCTTGTGGTCTATCCTTATCCGATTTCAACATCAATGACGCTTCCCCCCATTTCATGAAGTCTCTGGCAGTTATCTACTTCGGTGTTGTCAAGGAAAAGGTACCCTCTTGCTTCTCGTTATCTATGCGTGAATCCACCATTTGGCAATGTAATAGGGAAGAGCATGCAATGGATTTTCTTAAGGCTATCCCTATTCCAGGGCTTAACCAAGTTGTTGGGCCTAGAGAGTTCAGTTCTGTCCTACAGTATCGTTTAGGGATACCTCTCTTTGAGAAGGATAGTAAATGTGCATGTTGTGGTAAACATATGGATATTTTTGGAGATCATGCTATTCATTGTGCTAGTGAGGTAGGACTTAAATTTAGACATGACATGACCAAAGATGTCTTAGCGGATATATGTTACAAAGCAGGGATTGTGGCTAGGAAAGAGGTGTCTCTAGGGCTTATTTCAGCAGACAACAAGGAACTTCGGCCGGCGGATATCATGGTCTATAACTGGGAAAACGATAGAGATGTGTGTATGGATGTCACCGGGGTTTCTCCTCTTACTAGTGCTAGGACTCGCAACTTTATACTAGGGTCTGCTATTTCTGCAGCCATCACTCGCAAGAACAATAAGTACCTGGACAAGTGCACTTCACTCGGCTATGGTTTTGGGGTTCTAGCCTTTACCACTTTCGGGGAGCTTAGTCCTGATTTAACATCCTTTTTGAAGAGATTGAGAAATTGATGGCTAGACATGATGCTAATTTTAAGATAGACAATTCTCTTTTTCACAGACTAGGAATAGTTATTCAAAAAGGTGTTGGTGCCCAGCTTGTTGCTAGGTTACCCGCCTTCCCCTGTAATACTGATTTTGATTCATAATAAAAGCCTTCGTGGCCCCTTTTATAATAATAATAATAATAATAACGGGCCCCTAGCTCAGCTGGTCATCCCCGTTCCCCAAAGTTTAATGCGCTCCAGGAGGTCACAGGTTCGAGTCCCCAATGGCGTAATATTACAGGAATTAACATGGAAGGTAGTGTTAGTTTGCCCCCCTTGTGACACAATCTCAGCCCCCCCTCCCGCCGTTTCGGCTCCCTTGGCTAGGTTACCCATGAGGCTCGCTGGTAGATTAGCACAACAACCTGTTCAATTAATGTAATAGTATGTCGTTGGAGCTTAGCTTGTTAGGCTTCCAACTAGTTTCATGTAATAATATCCATCCAATAATATAATAAATTTTAAAATAATAATAATAATAATAAATAAATAATAATAAAAAAAATAATAATAATAAATAAAAAATAATAATAATAATAAAATAAGGGGCATGTGGGACCGGCCACGACTAAGGCATGGTCGACCGGCTAGGGCCCGGTCCCGTGAGTCTTCCCTAATTTTATATATTTTCCTTGATATGAAGAAAATATCATGAAATCAAGGAATTTTATGGGATGAAGGAAATAATAATAATAAAATAATAAGGAACGCAAGGTGTGGGACCGGCCCCAACTAGGGCATGACCGGACGGATAGTGAGCCCAGTCTCGCGACACCTTTCCTAATTTTTATTATTTCCTTGATACGGAGGAAACACCATGAAACTGAGGAGTTTCCTTAAAACGAAGGATATTTGTTCAAATGAAGGGATTTTCATGAGATCAAGAAAAAATAATAAAACATGATAAAATAAAGAATTAGGCTTGGGACTGGTCACGGCGTGACTGGCCGGACGGTAGGCCCAGTCCCCTAGCGCCTTAGCTAATATTTTATTATTATTTTTTTACTTCATATTTTGCATAGGTTCATCGTTCCTTCGTATTTTGGAATGCTCGTTCATGCATTCAGGTGCTCGTTAGTGCATTATTGTTGAATACACTTGCACCATTTTGGTCGGGGCTTACTCAATAGCGGCTCAGATGCCCGTACGTTGAATATTTATCACTAACTCGTGGAATTCTGCTGGGAAGAACCACAAATTGAAGTAATGAAATATTATGAAGAACGCAGAATATTTCCGAATATTCAATTAATGGATTTAAGGATTAGAAATAATTAATTGATGGCTCTATACTAGCAGACATGTTGTCTAGGAACATTAATTATTTGAGAATTGAGTAATATGAGCTTGTTGAAGCATCATATTTCTTTTATATAGTCAGGGAAAACATTGTTACATCCTGAAGACGTTATTGCTCTATACTATCAGGCAAGTTGTCTGTATAGGAGCCGTCCAATCTTTCGATTCTATATAGAAATATTTACTGAAATTGCTCATTATTTATGAGATATGCCGTTGCCTCAGTTGAGAGACTACACATCTACATATACTCTGAGAGACAGTATTCTCAGTCGGAGGTTCTTGCGGCATGAGCTTTCATGCTTCGATGAGAGACATGAGTCTCAATACTCATTTGATTGCTGGATCAGGAGTATGTATAATTATGATTTTATGATTATAGCCTTTTTCGAAAATCCACCATCTACAATGACTAAACCACCTGGTTTTGATGATGCATCACACCCTGATTATGTATATAAGCTATATAAATCACTATATGGTCTTCAGCAGGCACCTAGTGCCTTGCTATGAAAAACTTGTTGTCTCTTTGGTCTCCAAGTCATGTCTAGAAGACTCCTCCCTTTTTGTTCAGAAGTTCCAAGCTTACTGTTATGCTTGTGTACTTTGATGATGTTATCATCAGAGGTAATTATATGTCTTACTGTAATCACATTATTTCTCACTTGAGCTCCATATTTTCAGGTAAGGATCTTGGCAATTTTCATTATTTTATGTTTATAGAAGTAAAGAGGAATTCTAATGGGATGTTTTTGTGTCAAGATAAATATGCTCTTGACTTGTTTCTGAGGGCCAACTTGGTTGGCATAAAACCTTGCACTTTCCTTTGTCCCGTAGATTTCAAGTTATGTGCTTTAGATGGAGAGTTGTTGGTCAATCCAACTTATTACAAGTCCCTAGTTGGATCACTACATTATCTAACATGGACAAGAAGCTTTGTAGTGAACTAAATCCGCCAATCCATACATGCACCTACTTATGCTCACTTGGAAGTTGCGAAGATGATCTTAAGATATTTCAAAGGTACTCATGCATATGGTATTTACTATTGTAAAAGTTTTACAGTTCCACAAGGTTATACAGATGCTGATTAGGCTGGAAATCCATATGATAAGAGATCAATTAGTGGTTATGTGTTTTCTTTGGGAATATATAATCCAACGTCCTAGTCATTCAAGAATCAAGGATTAATTTCAATGAGTAACATTGAAGCTGAGTATATGGCATTGGCATCCACTGCTGCAGAGGTTCTTTGGCTTTGTCATATTTTCAAGGACATGAATATTTTCCTTCCTACACCTCTTTTTATTGCATGTGACAACAAGATTTTCTTTCATTGGCCCATAATCCAATGTTCCATAGTAGAATGAAACACTTACCTATTGACTTCCCTTTTATCAAAGAACTTGTTCAATCTAACAAGATTAAAGTGGTTTACATTTTTACTCTTCAACATGTAACATAAATTTTCATTAAGGGTCTTTCTTATGATCAGTTTGAGTTCTTGAAATCCAAGATACAAGTTCCACAGTAGAGGCTAATTGTACAATATGCTACTGGTGTAATAAAGGTGTAGACATTTCTGTAAATATCTTTTATCTTTACATATGGTGAAAACTGTATATTTTTTTACAGTTATTGTTATCATTGTACGGTTAACAATTTTCATCACCTCTCTATCTTGTTTGTATAAAGTACATGTATCTCTTTGTTATTCTAATGAGAATCTTTTCTTTCTGTTTATCATCATCAACCATAAATCATAACGTACATACATATTTATGTACAAAGTTTCTAATGAGTTTATATTTCTTGATAAAATTTGATATTTTGGAGAGGATAGGCTAGTGTAAAAGAAATCTTCTTTCCTATTTGATAGAGATATTGTAAAAAATCTGTAAGATCAGAATTCCTATTAGAGGAGAGGATAGGCTAGTATGAACACCCTCTAGTTATGGTATGTTCACTTTGAAAAGTGCTAACCGTGTGGCTGATGTTGCAGGAAATTCTCAGCAAGCGTACAATGATCTTAGAACTTTTCCATGGAAAAATTCTGGAAGGAAGATCTTCCACCTGAGATTCTTCACTTGTTATGGAGATGTTTGCAGAAGTGTCTCTCTCTTAGGGATAGAAAATCTAGATTTCTGAATAGTATAGATTCCAAATGTGCTTTCTGTGATGATGTTGTAGAATCTTAGGACCATTTATTTCTTAACTATAATGTTGCTAGACAAATATTGATTAATGTCGAATCCAATGTTTTTGAATTTTTTTAGTAGTTTAAGTCTAAGGGAATGGATTATAGGATGGATTGACACAGCTGTGAGTAATAGTAGGCCTGACATGATGCCAGTCACAGGATTCACTCTTTGGCATATCTGAAAACTGCGGTGTGCTGTTAATTTTGATAACATGAATTTTTAGGTGGAAAGAGTGGTAACTCAGATTAAAAAGGACATTGTGGAATGAAAGGAAAATAATAGAAGAATGGCCTCCAGGTGGAGACAGACTAATGCAATGACAGTTGTTCCGCCTTGGACAACTCCACAAACTGATTTTGTTAAAATAAATTTCGATGCATCTTTTTGTAAGGCAACTAAATGTATGGGGTCTAGACTAATAGTTATTGATGATGCAGGTGAATTCAGAGGAGCATGGTGTATCCTAGCAGTAGCGGAGGATGAGGAACAAGCAAAAACAATAACAGCGTGTGAAGCTATAAAGCTGGCCAGGATGAAGCAGATTACAAACTTACAACCGGAAGGAGATAACTTAAATGTCGTTAATGCTTTGAAGGGAAAGGAATGATCTATTAAGTGGACCAATAATCCTATTATAAGGGACTGTCTTGAATTTCTTAAATGTTTTAATAAGAAGTCAGTTTCTCATGTTCCTAGAGAAACAAATAGTGTTATTCATGAACTAGCTAAAGTTCTCTTATTTTCTACCTTTTTAATTCCCATCTGGATCTAAATAATGCTGGAATCCCTCGTCATATCCCTTATGTAAATGACGGGAGGAAAATCTTAGGGTAGATATATCCACTTATGCGTAATTTTATTTCTTTTCCGATAAAAAAAAATGAACTAGTTAAAGAAGTAAATAGTAGTTCTAGTATTGTTTATTGAGAAGTTGTTGCGCCTCATTAGTTAGAGTCCCTAATTGGGGAAAAGTATGTAATAACATTTAGAATCAATTTGAATTTACCTATCCTATTAAAAAATATACTCCCTCCGTCCCAAATTAGATGAGCTAATTGGTTTTAAATTTTGTCTCATAATAGATGAGCTATCTCTCTAATCAAGAGGGTATTTCTAAAACTACCATTTTAATTGATTATTGTTACTATAAGAAATATGTATAATATTGATACCCATGTTTATATTCGTTACGTAGGTGTTTTAAAATGCTTTTCAACGATATAAAATTTACGAATAACCGTGGTATTGTTTATGAGATAAATCATTTCTAAGTTTTACTAGTTATTATCCATAAGGGTGTAATTGTAAAAAATACTTGCACATACTCTCATATCCTCCTTTGTCTTAAGAATTGTGCAAACTACAACAAGCTCATCTAATTTGGGACGGACATAGTATATATTTTGGATGCAAGATCGGATGAATATTGTTATTTTTGGACATCCATTAATATCCTATGTGCCCGTATAGGCTAAAATAGCCCATTAAAAACAAAATTGCCCATTCACGTTGAAGTGTCGACACTGGTAACCTATATGTCAAAAGATTCTAACACTAGTTAGGTTGCCTTCCTTGGGATCGATTAAATGAAATATGTTGTAATTTAGCAAAAGAAACTAAAATAATGTCTGTGATTGTTTATTGATTGAATAAGTAAGAATGTCTAAAATTCCAATGTGAATCCTCCAATCAAGTTCATTTGATCCTAAGGTTGTGGTCAATAGAAAAATAGTTATAAATAGTAGGCTAACTTTTGAGTATGGAAGAGTGAACATTTGGAGAATTCTTTTTGCGAGAAAATAAGTTAAGGCTGCTAAAGGTTATCAGAACCACCGGCATCAAAAGACTCAAAACAGGCAGTTGCTTGACGTGTAATAATATGTCTGCAACTTAATTGGCTCCATCACGTGTTAAATTATTTGCATTACATTGTCTAATCATCGCTACAAAAAATTATCAATCATGGGATTTGCAAGTAATAAGCTCGCATCAGCAATGTCTGATTTCTTAAGAAACAACGGTGGTTATGCTGTGATCGATGGTGGTTTTGCTACTGAACTTGAAAGACATGGTGCCGATCTTAATGACCCACTTTGGAGTGCTAAGTGTCTCATTGATTCTCCTCATTTGGTTAGACGAGTGCATCTTGACTACCTTGAAGCTGGTGCAGATATTATCATTACCCCATCTTATCAAGCTACAATCCAAGGTTTTATGGGAAAAGTGTTGAGATTATTAGTCCCATATTGTTTGGGTTTCTAAGATCCTGCGGTTTATAATCCTTTGGGCCTCTCCACTCATTGCCAATTGGTTTTGAGTTGGATGCCCGTATTCTAACATGGTATCTCGAGCAGGACTCGATCATGTTTCGTGAGTTTTTTGTTTCTTTGTTTTTTTTTTATTTTTTGGTTGAAAACTTCAACCAAAAATGTCTCAGAGTGAAGCTAACACTAATGGGAGATTGCCATCGGTATTGCTTAACGGGAAAAATTATGCGTTGGCCCTTGGTGGAAAGAAGAAATTGGGTTTTATTAATGGAAAAACAATTTGTCCTCCATCTAAAGAAGAACTGAAATATGAAGACTGGATTTCAGACGATCAAACAGTTAAAACTTGGATTCTCAATTCCATGGAAGCACCTATTGTTGAAATTTTCTCATTTTCTGATTCAGCCAAAGAATTGTGGGAAGCTGTAGCTGGGCTATATGGTAGTCAAAACAATGCAGCTCGCATATTTGAGTTGAAGCGTGAAATCGCTATGGCAAATCAAGATGAAAAATCTTTTACCGAACACCTTGGGAATCTTAAAAGGATGTGGGATGAACTTGATATGTATCGTCCACATACCAATGATGCAAAAGTTCTTTTAAAAAGGGCTGAAGAAGATAAAAATATTTCATTGCTCAATAGCTTGAAACCAGATTATGAGAATCTCAAAAGTAACGTGCTTATGAATGCTGATACTCCTACATTATCAAGTATTTGTGCTATGATTCAAAGAGAAGAAACTCGCAAGAAATCAATGAGTTTTGACTCCAAAAATGTTTTTGAGAAAGGAGAAACAAGTGCTCTTCTTGTGGAGAAAGAAGACAAGCGACGGTTTTCGGGTACAGACAGAGGTAAGCAAGTTTATAGAAACAAAAAGGAGAATTTCCATTGTGATCATTGCAAGAAAACTGGGCATACCGTGGATCGTTGTTGGGTTCTACATCCACATCTCAAAAATAATTTCAATAAAAATAGAAAAGATCATACCGCAGGATCTTAGAAACCCAGACAATGTGGGACTAATAATCTCAACAAAAAGGCTTCAACAAAGAAGAAAGTGAAGCCTTGTTGCTAAAGAGTGTCCAAATTGCATGTGAAGCACGTGCTGATTATTATGAAAATAATGGAAATGAAAGAAATCTTCGAAATTTTCCTGTTCTGGTTGCTGCTTCAGTAGGTAGCTATGGGGCTTATTTAGCTGACGGGTCTGAGTACAGTGGGAATTATGGTGAAAACGTTACACTTGAATATTTGAAGGAATTTCACAGGAGAAGATTACAGGTTCTAGCAGAATCTGGTGCTGATATGATTGCGTTCGAGACAATTCCGAATAAGCTCGAAGCTCAGGCTTATGCGGAACTGCTGGAGGAAGATGATATAAAGATCCCAGCATGGTTCTCCTTTACCTCCAAGGATGGTGTGAATGTGGTTAGCGGAGATTCCATCCTTGAATGTGCTTCAGTTGCTGATTCATGTGAGAAGGTCCTTGCTGTAGGGATCAACTGCACCCCTCCTCGGTTTATACATGGCTTGATTCTGACAATTCAGAAGGTGACCAACAAACCAATACTTATATACCCCAATAGTGGCGAGCAATGTGATGGTCAGACAAAAACATGGATACAATCTACTGTGGTATCGGACTTGGATTTCATTTGCTATGTGAATAAATGGCACGAAGCCGGTGCTTCTCTGATAGGAGGTTGCTGCAGGACTACTCCGAATACTATTAGAGCCATATCGAATAACCTCTCCAAAAGGCATGATGCTCCTAGGCCATCCGAGCCTGTAACATCTTCCCATCCAGTCAAGTATCAACTTGTAACATGAAGTTGTTGTATGAGACTGTAAAAGGGTGAAATGCAAATACAATTCATTAAAAAAAAAGCGACTCTGCTGGGGATCGAACCCAGAGTCTCTGGTTTCGTAGACCAGCGCCTTATCCATTGGGCCACAGAGTCGTGTTTGTTATACAATTGAGTGTTAAAATTCAAATTCCATCGAGCAATTTAAAGGCCGCCTCTCGCCAAGCTCAAAGGTTCTCACTTCTCAATGTATGAGCACAGGCTACACAGTGCTTTATTGCAGCTAGATGGCTATGCAACTATGTGAATCTTAGACCCTCAACTTTCTAAAACCTGCTTCTGTCTCGGATGTTGACGGAACTAAACCCCACAGCGCACCAGTTTGCTGTGCATTCTTCTAGTGTTGCTGATTTTGGAGTTGCTAGAGGCAAGTTCAATCTGGAGTAGTGACGCGTTCTTCGTGCTGACTAACATTTTTTTTCATGTTTTTAAGTCACTTAAGTAGCTATAACAACTTGGATTAAACCTGGGGAGCTATTCTCTGTGGAGGTTAATACTCAAAAGGGATCACTTGTTCTTCATTGGTTTTGAAGCTTGATAATTGCATTTTTTTTTCCTTGAATGTATATGTATATCTCAGCATATAAATGAAACTCAAAAGATTACAAACTCGCATACAAAATGAAACCCAAACTAAAAGAAGGGAAGCTTCGACATGGTGTTTACTGCTCAGAAAAGAACTTCTTACTGCCTGAGAATCTTTATATTGTCCAGATCTCCACACTGTCAGTATTACATCACTGTTGCATTGTTGCTGCAGCTGCGCGTGATTGTTCAGTCCACTTCCATACTTTTAGATCACCACTTCCATCTCCAGTAAAATACAAACCACCAGGAACAGTTTGAATAGCTCTAGTCTCCTCTTTGGCATAAATTTTTCCTCGTGCCTTAAACGATGGCAGGTCATAGAGGCAAACAGTGTTGTCATTGCATGAGCATATCAACACAGGTTTTCCTTGTGCATCAGGCATCCCAGAGAGCGCAAACAAACCATGTTCTTCTTCGTGGGTGTAAGTGACTTCTAACTTTCCAGTCTCGGTAACGGCCCAGACCTTTATTGTTTTGTCCAGAGAACATGACAACAAAAACTGATCCCAGCAAAGAACAGACATTACAACTGATGTGTGATCTGTCAGAGTATAAATGCACTGTAACGTCTCAAGTCCCCACACCCTTATTGTGTTATCCACGGATCCAGAGTAGAGTATATTAGCGCCTACGACTAACGTAACAACAGAAGCACTATGACCCTGAAGAGCAGCAGCCGGCTCAAAACCATTGGTCGCAGCAACAAATTTCCAGACCAATATTGTACCATCCTGTGTTCCAGCAAATAGCTTTTCATTGCCCACAGCCAAGGCGTAAACTTGTCCAGATGGACCACCAAGACTGAGCTCACTATTGGTTTGAGTATTCCAAGCCTTGACACAATTATTAATTCCAACAAAGACCCAGGGATCTTCACTGATGACGCAACCAACTTCAGATCCAAGGTTAATTACAGTAGCACACTTGCCAGTTAGACATTCCCAGACACGAACAGTTCCATCTTTGCCACCAGAATATAATTTGTTAGACCCAATTGGTTTAGCAATCCCGGTAATGACCTTCTCCTTCTCGTGTCCAGCAAGTTGCGCCAACATTGTGAAATCATCACTGACAAACCATTGATGCAAGAATTTACATCTTTCACCGTAAGAACATTTACCAGCCATCCAATATTTGCAAATCTGATCCCGAGTGTTCAGAGGAGCCTTAAATCCTGTACTTTTAGGTACTGCACCAGCTTGATTGCCCCATTTTGAAGGCACTCGATTGTACGTATTCGGTTTTCTTTGCGGAAACGAGCCGGAAAGAGAGAAATTCCTCTGGTTTGAAGGTTGCTGTCTCCCGTTGTTGCTATTTGGCTGTGGAAGTTCACCGTGGCGATACTGACATGGATTACGTGTACATCTAACCGCCCTCCAATGACGACAAACTTCATCTATTGTTGGCACTCCTCCTCCCGATCTATTGACTATCCTCTTCGTATTGTCGATCCCCATAACTTCACTGATTTGAATTAAAATTTGATCGGCAGTATAAGAATCAACCTGACGGAATGGAAAGGAAATAAATAAAGAAGCCCCAAAATCTCTCTGGTTTATCTCTCCCTCTGTATTCCTGAACGAAAAACTAGTTTCGGCAAGTCAGGTGCCTTCATATTTATAGGGAAAGAAGTGTGTGTAAATTACAATTATGCCATTTCTTAGTTTAAGCAACTTTCCATATCTTGGCGTCTGTTAATTACAAGTAAGCCATTTCTCAGCTTAAGTATGACGCGCTAACTCGAGGAGGAAAATAGGAAATAAATAATTAGTTAAGGATACGGCCATTGGTAGAGTAGGCCCCAGAAGATGAACAGTAGGACTGCATTGCATATTGCAGCTGGTGCAGGACACTCGAACTTCGTGCTAAAACTGGTGGAACTCATGCCCATAGAAGCACTTGAATTGAAAGATAGTTACGATGCTAATACAGCCCTTCCCCTTGCTGTCATTGCTGGACTAGACGATGCTGTCAAAGTAATGGTGTAAAAATTAACATAGAAACTTAACACGTATATGCAATAAAAATGGGTTGAACCCCCTACTCAGTGCTGCTATTCATATTACTCAAGAGCATACAGAAATGCTTAGATATCTATATATGTGATGTTATGAAAGATGAAGAATCGAGTTCCTTTCAAAGTCATTGGGGAGCTCATCTTATATGCAGCATAACTCGTGCTGATTTATTCAAAATGTGAGATAGCGTGAATGTAAGAGTACTGTACGAGGGGATCAAATTATACACTCCTAAATTGTGAATTCACCGAAGAGGGAGTACTGGGAAAATGGTACACACACGCACTCGCCATACCTTTTTGTATTTTGTTTTTGTATCATTTTCAGCCTCACCTTTTGTTGGAAAAAATTGGGTTTCACAAAGGATGAATGAATCATAGAAGAAAGTGTTGCACTCCAAAACTTTCAAGGCTTGTATAAATTTCTTTTAGACAAATATTTCTACCCTCCCAATAACAATTGGCGATTACAACAGGTATGCGAAATATTGCCTTCAGGATACAATGAAAGCCCTGCAACGAAAACTGAATTCAAGGTTTGTACCCCTTGATTCAATCAAGAACACACAAAGAGATTTCTGATTTCTGATGATGCTTTTTGAAACAGAGAAAACAGATTGATTTTTCTTATATGTTTAAACGAAACTGGGAGAAGCTATTTATAAAGGGTTTTGCACCTGTTGGGAATAGGTTTTTATTCGCCAACAGGTTTCTATTCACGAAACGTCGGGTTCCTTCATCAACAGACATCAATGGTGTCTTTTGGATTCGAAATTTTCGAACAGGCTTTTATCGGCCAAATAAAACCTTCAGTTCAAAAATTCTTGGTGGGCGATGCCCCCCAGGACCCCCCTTTGGTAAGCGGTGTTGAAAATATTCCAACATTCTCCCCCTATTTTCAAAAACCATAAAACAAAGTTAAAACTTTTAAATCAGAGTGACTGCATCACCGAAGTGACTGCCTACGTACCCGAGTGGGATCAAGCCAACGTAGTTCAAGCACAATTGAGACTAAGCATCATCGTTGAAATCAACACATAAATGATAGGTATCTTTTGGATTTGAACCTTCACTTAGTGTAAGAAACTCAAAGCCTTATCGAGGTTCTATGGTGAAACCAGTCTTGAACCAAGTACCCCTTATGATAAAACCGGAGTCTCCACACATATTGATTTCATAAAATCATGTGTTCTGTAGCCAAGCACGTTAATGGCCATGTGCTTATATCCTTGTTCATGAGTCTTCTTTAGAGAACGGTCTTCTTCTCTTAGGAAACGGCCTTATTTCCATACTCATATAGGTAAGTCTCGAAGGTGTTTCTGCGATACACCTTTTACTAATCATAGACTCATTAAGGATTTACATCCATCCTATTTTCTTGCAGAAACCAGCACTAATAAGAAATGGGAAGTTTTTATATTGTGCTCCATAATCTACTTCCATAACTTGTTGGTACCACATTGAACCTTGTTTATCCTTTTCAAAACATAGGTTGGGTTTCTTCTATGGGAGATCAAACTTCCTTCACAGACCTTAGTCCCATTTCTTTCCTTTTTATTGAAACCACTGAACTTGGTAGACTTTTCGTAAATGGGTCTGCCAAATTCCTCTTTGATTCAATAAAGTTAACCGTAACTACTCCCCTCTTGAGTAGTTGCCTAACCATGTAGTGTCTAAGACTTGCATGTCTAGACTTTCCATTATAAGTCTTATTAGAGACATTATAGATTGTAGCTTGATTATCACAATTAATCAAGACCGCCGGAGTTGGCTTCTTCCAAAAAGGAATCTCCATAAGTAGGTTTCTAAGCCAATCTGCCTCCTTACATGCATCAGTTAAAGCTATCAATTCTGACAACATTGTTGAATCAGAAATACAAGTCTGCTTCTTGGAACTCCAAGACACAGCAGCACCCCCTAATGTAAAAATCCATCCAGAAGTTGACTTGGAATTTGATTCTACATTGTTCCAGTTAGCATCGCTGTACCCCTCTACTGCAGCGGGATAGCCTTGGTAATGCAAACCAAAATTTATTGTTCCTTTCAAGTAAGCCATAACTCTTGAAACTGCTTTCCAGTGTTCATATCCTGGATTACTTGAGAAACGACATAATATTCCCACGGCTTGGGCTATGTCCGGTCTTGTGCAATGCATAGCGTACATAAGACTCCCAATAACACTAGAATACTCAAGTTGAGCATGAGTACGGCCGGTGTTCTTCATTAACTTGATAGTATGGTCTAAAGGAGTAGGTGCTGGATTGTCATCAAAGTGACCATATTTCTTGAGAAATTTCTCAATATAATGAGATTGAGTTAAAACCAACTCATCTCCCTTTCTTAGGATCTTAATTCCCAAGATTACATCAGCCTCTCCTAAATCCTTCATATCAAAGTTAGAACTAAGAAACTTCTTTGTTTCTTCCACAACAGATATGTCAGACCCAAAGATTAACATATCATCAACATACAAACAGAGAATCACACAACCAGAACTATCATGCTTACTATAGATACATTTGTCCGCATCATTCACCACAAAACCATATGACAAAACTACTTTATCAAACTTCTCATGCCATTGCATAGGGGCTTGCTTCAAACCATAGAGAGATTTCACTAACTTGCAAACTTTCTTCTCTTGGCCTGGTATATGAAACCTTCAGGTTGTTCCATATATATCTCTTCTTCTAAATCCCCATTTAGAAAAGCAGTTTTGACATCCATTTGATGCACAACCAACTTATGAATAGAAGCAAGTGCAATCAAGCAACGAATGGATGAGATGCGGGCAACAGGAGCATATGTATCAAAGTAATCAATACCATGTCTTTGTTTATAACCCTTGGCAACTAGCCTTGCCTTAAACTTATCAACTTCACCATCAGCTCTCAACTTTCTCTTGAATATCCATTTACTTCCTATTGCTTTAGCACCAGGAGGTAAATTTACTAATACCCAAGTCCCGTTAGTCAAAAGCGAATGCTTTTCATCATTGATGGCTTCTTTCCAGAAATTTGCATCTCTAGAACTCATGGCTTCAGCATAAGTTTTAGGGTCATCATCAGTATGCATAACATACTGGTTAACACTAAGAATTCTATTCTTATTTGCCTCTACAAGGTAATAAATAAAGTTTGGATCAGGCTTTTTCTCAATCCTTCCTCTCTTACTCCTTCTAGGTTCGATATCTTCAGTAGGCACTGAAATATCATTGTCATGAGTAGGAGAGGGATTTTCATCATTGTTATCAATCTCCATAGGTTCTAGATCAGGTAACAATGGATTCTCCATGGGTTGCATTTGAGAACTGTTCCTATTTAAGTTCTCAAAGAATTCCACATCTACAGATTCTATAATCTCAAAAGTGTCAAGGTTTATAAATCTGTAGGTGATACTATTAAGAGAGTATCCCACAAAAGCACATTTATAAGCCCTGTTTCCCAACTTTGGTCTTTTGGGATCAGGCTTTCGAACATATGCTAAACAACCCCAGACTTTAAGTCTTCTCAAGTTTGGTTTCCTCTTAAACCACAACTCATAAGGAGAAACACTCTTCTTTTTCAAAGGAATTCTATTCAAAATATAACATGCAGACAACATAGCTTCACCCCACAAAGAATTAGGCAAACCAGAACTTATAAGCATGCAATTAACCATATCAATCAAAGTTCTATTTTTCCTTTCAGCCATACCATTTTGTTGAGGTGTGTAAGGTGCAGTACGTTGATGAACTAAACCATGCTCTTGACAAAAGGAATTAAATTCAGTAGGAAAGTATTCACCACCACGATCAGAACGTAAAATCTTAATTTTGTGCTCTAATTGTGTCTCTACTTCTGCTTTATAAATCCTAAATTTATCAAAGACTTCATCCTTAGATTTCATTAAATATGTATAAGCATATCTAGTACTATCTTCTATAAAAGTGACATAATACTTATTTCCACCACGAGTGGCAGAACCATGCAAATCACCCACATCACTATGTACTAATTCAAGTAAGGAAGAATTTCGTACTACAGACTTATGGGAAATTCTAGTTATCTTTGCTTGCACACATATTTCACATTTAGAAGCATGATCAAAATTGCAATCAGAAATCAAGCCTAATCGATTCATGTTTCTAAGAGAACCATAATTCACATGCCCTAATCTACCATGCCATAAATTAACAGAGTCAACAATATAAGCAGAACCATTATTTATTAAATTAAGCTTAATCATCCCATTACAAGCATATCCTTGTCCAACAAACACACCATTTTTGGACAACACAAACTTATTAGACTCATAGGTCGTCTTGAATCCAGCCTTCATAACAAGGTCGCCGGAAACAAGGTTCTTCACGATGTCAGGGACATGTAAAACATTAGTAAGAGTCACAGTCTTTCCCGAAGTAAACGAGAGTTCAACAGTGCCTTTCCCAATAACTTTGCTGCGTTGACCGTTTGCGGAGACAACATCGTTTCCTTCTCCACTAACCGGTTCGTATGTCTTGTAAAGATTTCTATCCTTACAGATATGGATGGTTGCACCATTGTCGTACCACCATCCACCCCCAGTTTCAGCAACAGCATTGGCGGCTTGCACCACGATCACAAGTTTGTCATCGACCATATTTGCCTCCTTTTTCTGGTTCTGCTGTTGTTTCTTTTTGAGACGACAGTCACGAGCAAAATGGCCGGGTTTGTCACAGAAGTAGCAAGGGCCGACAGCGCCCTTCTTCTTACTCTTCTTGTTGGGATGCTTCT
Organism: Papaver somniferum; assembly: GCF_003573695.1. Lineage (NCBI taxonomy): Eukaryota > Viridiplantae > Streptophyta > Magnoliopsida > Ranunculales > Papaveraceae > Papaver > Papaver somniferum. Next base: position 127,148,625 of record NC_039359.1, read on the forward strand.
TAAACTGAGTATCATTCTTAGGTTTCAAGGAATTCGGTGTTTTAGATTCTTCTACGCTATTCACCTTAGAATGGTTTTCAGAATGTGGACTATCCTTAAGTTCTCGCTTACGAGAGTCCTCTTCTATGCGAAGATGACGTTGTAAGGCCTCTAAATCATAGTCAGTCTCAGCATGCTTAAGTTTCTTCTTATAACCATTCCAAGAAGGGGGGAGACGAGAAATAATAACCCCAACAACAAACGCAGAAACAAGATCAATTCCAGCATCCTTAAGTGATTAACTATGAGTAAAAGTTCACTGACCTGGGCAATGATTGACTTACTGTCAACCATCTTAAAATCCATGAAATTGCAAATCAGGAATTTCTTGTTGCTTGCTTCAGAAATCTTGTATTTGTTGTCAAGCGCAGTCCACAATCCCTTTGCAGTCCCAATACTCCGATGTGCATTGTACACATGTTTGTCCAGAGCATTCAAAATATGACCACGACACATGAAATCATCTTCCTGACGCTGCTTTCGTCTAGCCTTCAATTCCTCAGTGTCATTGTCAGTTGCAGCAGGAATTTCCTCCAATCCATCTTCAAGTATGTACCACAACTTGATGGTGATCAGGAAAAACTTCACAGTCTCTTGCCAACGGGTAAAACCTTCACCATCAAAACGTTCCAATCGAGTAAAGGTTTGGTTCATCACTTGCAGAGATTGAGCAGTAGCATTCGAATTCGAAGATTCACCCTCCATTGCCAGAAGATATTTGTCTAAAAACTGTTGGAAAAAATTGGGTTTCACAAAGGATGAATGAATCAGAGAAGAAAGTGTTGCACTCCAAAACTTTCAAGGCTTGTATAAATTTCTTTTAGACAAATATTTCTACCCTCCCAATAACAATTGGCGATTACAACAGGTATGCGAAATATTGCCTTCAGGATACAATGAAAGCCCTGCAACGAAAACTGAATTCAAGGTTTGTACCCCTTGATTCAATCAAGAACACACAAAGAGATTTCTGATTTCTGATGATGCTTTTTGAAACAGAGAAAACAGATTGATTTTTCTTATATGTTTAAACGAAACTGGGAGAAGCTATTTATAAAGGGTTTTGCACCTGTTGGGAATAGGTTTTTATTCGCCAACAGGTTTCTATTCACGAAACGTCGGGTTCCTTCATCAACAGACATCAATGGTGTCTTTTGGATTCGAAATTTTCGAACAGGCTTTTATCGGCCAAATAAAACCTTCAGTTCAAAAATTCTTGGTGGGCGATGCCCCCCCCAGGACCCCCCTTTGGTAAGCGGTGTTGAAAATATTCCAACACCTTTTATTCTCTTTCTAAAAAGTTTCGTAATTTTCTTCGTCTTGATGATATGTGGATAAGATTTTCAATGAGATTTCCATACGTTAAATCCAAATTGTAGGAATGGGTATTGCATGGATGGATGCATTCCCATCTCTACTTTGTCTCCACACTTTACTGAACACACACTCAGAGCAACAGGTACAGCGAACAATCTCACCACTCTCTCTCTCAGAAAATACCCAGAATGAGATTTTGTTTCATTTTTTCTTGGAGCTAAAAAAAAACCCACAAATGTAATCAATTTCTATCTAACTGTTGGTCTTTCTGCTGGAAAGTAATTTTCTCAAGCTAGAAAAAATTTGTAGTTTCATGGAAATTTTCACTGTTCTTGTGGAAAACCTAAAACTTTGATTGAATTCTTGTGGCTTTTATTAATTGACAATATAATCAAAGTAGATTCAGGGTTTTTTAGTAGGTTGTACTTTGAAGTGCTGAACTGATGAGCTTGATACATAATTTAAGCTTGTATATTGACTTATTTGATTCTGAATTTGCGTATCATCTACAAAAATATCATGGTTCATAGAAATTGATGAGCATTATCTGCTTCATTGTTTGAGGTCATAGAAATACAGTATTGATGCAGGGCTAAGGCCTAAAGCAGATTGTTTAGAACTTAAATCCCCCGCACACCCTTACAGACATATCGCGACATTTCTAGCCTCCGATTGAAAACTTAATTAACTATGAGAATTCTTGTGTTTCTCTTGTTTCCCATCACCTATGTTCTTCATTGTAGCTATTCATGTCTTCTCGGGTCTTTCTGTGGTAGATCCATTTAATATCTTTCCATATTCAATTCCAAGCAAGAATTTGTTTTTTGGTGTTACCCATCTAAAATTGCAGAACTTGCATGATTAAGCTTCTTTATTTGTATATTTCGGAGAACAACAATATGATGAGTACCTTTCCCTTTCTGTTTGTCAGATTTCTGCCATCTACCAATTGAGCAGTAATATTTGCAAGTTCAGACTAGAGGATTGTATAAGGGAATGGAAGAACCCCGGAGGGAGAAGACTAGTTCCAGTTCCAATGTAGAGAGGGTTCAAGCTGCACATAGTAATGTATGATGTCTCTCCCACTTGTTGGCCGTTTTTGAAGCATGTAAAATCTTATGAATATGTTTTGCTCAAACCTGACATGTAATGTGTATTGGTTAAAACTGCTTCTCTTTTGTTAGGTAATGTGCTTTAGGAGCTAATTATTATGGTACAGAATCCATAGATTGCATTTTGTTCCAATTGTTAAATTTGATGACTTACTATTCGCAGGAACAACATCGGGAGCTGAAGAACCAAGGAAATCCAATTTCACGCTCTCCAAGTTCTCAAATTCAATTGAAATGCATGATTTGTTCGACCAAAGGTAGTTGCCAATCAGTTCGCTCAAGAACCAAGCTGATGAACATTTTTATAGATAAAGGGACACCCAAAGAAGCACAGTCTATTTTCAACACTTTAATGGAAGAGGGACACAAGCCAACCTTGATAACTTACACAACCCTCTTAGCGTCACTAACAGCTCAGAAGCATTTTAAGTTGATTCCTTCAGTACTAGCTCAAGTGGAAGAACATGGAATGAAACCAGACTCGATATTCTTCAATGCCATTATCAATGCTTTCTCCGAGTCTGGGAACGTAGAGGAAGCCATGAACACCTTCTGGAAGATGAAGGAAAGCGGATGCAAACCTACAGCCAGCACCTTCAATACCTTAA